>NC_137469.1:140463732-140729409 GCF_964235325.1 Thermobia domestica | reverse complement strand
AACGGGCCGATGAATAACAAAAAGGGCTGAATTTCGTACAATTGTACCAAGTCTGGCAACAGTGGTTGCTACAATACAACGAGCGATCGGTTGCAATCAATTCCAATAGATGGCAGCACAATACAACGTTCGCTGATACACTACTAGCCAAACTGACATCTATCGCAAATCTTCTAAAGTCTAATGTCCCTACTTGTCAACTGTTGTATACTATAATTATAATAATAATAATAATAATAATAATAATAATAATAATAATAATAATAATAATGCCTTTTTTTAACAACACCGTTTTAGATGGTAACTGGATTCTGACACAGATATGTCTTCGAAACTACTATCGGACAGTTCAGAAAGAATGTTACTAATTTCGTTGTTGTCCATTCTGAACAAAAATTATTTATACAAACGTAACCGTAATGTACTTATTCAACAAGTTTCCGTTCAGAAAACTAAATGTTCTCTCTACAAATGTAAAATTGCTTATGAAAAAGAAACGCTCGTCCAGAACGAATAACTAAATAAAACCTTAAATGCGCATATTGTTTGCGTCTTGTGGTGCATGTGTGTGGTGTTTTACATCCGATAACAATATAAATAAATAATGTGGTTTAATGTAAGAGTACTGAAGAACATTCCTTTCATTTTAAATCAAAAAGATGCCGCTACAATTGTTGAAACAAGAGGATAGACATACATTATGAAGAAAACAAGCTTGAGTTATTCCTTTTTCAAATGCCATTTCCTGTTCTTTTTATCTCTTCCTATGACTATAAGGGAATAAGTTTGACTTATCCCCTTATACCAAAAACATAACTGATGGATTCTGACTTATCTAATTCAGTACACTCCTTATATCTTCGCAACTTATTGGCATAGAAGAACGTCGATTTGACCATTGAAAGTTCATAGGTAACCTTCGAGTGGTCGCGCCGCGGTCAAAAGCACCGCAGGGAAATTATTTTTGATCGTGTGTCCATTCTGTTTGTCCGACAGGCTTTTTCGTATAGCTAATCTTTCCCCTCACCTTCCCGAACATTCCTGCTCAATCACTCCGTTATCCGTTGTTTAATTTAACTACTAGTGATTGTTTAGTGATTTTGCGGTGCTTTCCACCGCGCGCGACTAACCGTGTAATGTTTTTTCTCAGTGTTTCACTCTGCACGTGACCTTTGCTTTATAAACATAAATATTATTTTAATGGACGGAAGAGAGGTCGACAGAGTTAACAAACTGATACCACGTGTCAAAAAAGAGAAAATTAGAAATGAACAGCTTAAAACAACGGAGGGAAATGTTAGGAATGGACTATTTGGATAAATCAGCCGATATGATCTCGTAGAAGCTTTGTCTGAGGAAGATCATAACACACACACACACAAACACACACACACACACATATATATATATATATATATATATATATATATATATATATATATATATATATATATATATATATATATATAGCTATATGAGTCTGCGAGCGAATCTGAATATCTTAAACCCAGAAATGACCAGCGATTCCCCGAATGTAGTCAGAGCAGGAGAGGACGAAATAAGCGACGACGAACTGTAGAACAGTGTAAATTCGAAGATAACCTAAAATAATTCAATGTAGTGCTGTATAGGTGAAGTTTCAAAATAACAGGACCGTAAAATAATTCAATGTAGATTTGATTTGATTTCAATTTAGCGCTCTTTTCAGCCTCAAGGCTATGTAAGACGTGGACCTACTGCAAAAAATGGGATACGAACCACATGAGCTCCCACCGGGAATCGAACCCACAAGTCCCACACCAAAGGCATGTATGCTAACCTCTTAGCTACGAGTGAGCTCCAATTGAATGTAAAATGTGCTGTGAAGCCTTGTTTTAGTCTTATGTTTATATAGTATATTTTTTACTAATTTACTATTGCATTTAGACGAACATGAATTGACAAAAACAAAAGATCGTCATCAGATTTAGAACTTTCAATAAAACCAGTGCGTAGCTATCTATCTAAAGAAATATGTAACGAAAATTTTTTTTATCCCAAATAAGAAATAAGAAAAAAAAAGTAAATGTGTAATTGTAGGTTCCTCTAATAGTTATTACTGTAAAACTTATAATAATAATAAAAATGTTATTCCCTCTTAATCAGAAAATATACAAAATTACGTTTCTAATATAAGAAAAATGTTTAAACCGATATTTGCAACACATTATGTTCGTGTGGTCCGTTTGACCGCGAGCGACTACTCGCGTTACTTTTTCAGCGCGAAAGATTTTTTGACTTATTTCCTTTGACGTTGCAGGTCTAGAATTTTCATTTGGTTTTATCTCTTTTAGTTTGCTTCGTCGTGAGACTTTCAGAATTTATGAATTTCTGTGTGAAATGCTCATCCTATTACGGAATGCTCGTACATTAAAATATATCTGTAGCTATTTCGGCCAACTGGTTTGTAGTCATGGCCAAACGAATTGCAACCAGGCCATTGAGAGCTGACTAAATTTTGTGAAACCTATTTTGGATAATTAGTAGACGTTCTCGAGTCCTAGTCACTGAAATTATCTTGGCAGATTTGCGCATCGGGCGCTCTCATCTTACGCATTCATTTTCAATAGTGGCATCAACCCTCCTTATTGTGAAGACTGTATTGTTTCACTGATTACACTGGTTGGCATGAAAATCCTCCCACGAGAGTGAAAGGGTGTACCGGATAGATTTCGAGATGCTGATTACGAATATCTCATCGAGAAAGTTCCAGCACGTAAGGTTTTTTCTTTCTTTCTTTCTTTCTTTCTTTTTTCTTTTTTTTTTTTTTTTTTTTTTTGGCGGGGTGCTGCTTCCATAATTGTCAGAAAAATCGTATTTTTCGTATGTAATATGTGTTTTCCGTGTTTGGAGTGCACAATTCTGAATTTTTATCTTAATCCAAGAACTGTTACTAGGCTATATCCCAGAAATATTCTTTTCTCTAGCTCACGACCTCCCGGAAACGTACCCCTGCCCTTGGGTTGCAAAGATTTATTGTCGTTCCACACTACATACACTAAAACCTAAGCGTTATTGACGGAGGAAGGTTTCGTAATCATTCGTAGTCTCCCTTTTGTCTAGACGACAGACAGATTGTTGAAAAAAAAAGGGGGGGACAAAGAAATAGGTCTACACCACGTTGTCGCGTGAAACAAATATTTCAGTTTTGAGTTGATCTTTGTGTTATAAGGTGGTATTACGCTATGTCTGTGTATACCGTAGGTGAAAAATATTTTTGCGTAAAAGTTGACATTTGTGTTAAACGAACATGCCGAGAACTTACAACAATCCGACAGATTCATTCTGCTACATATGTGGGGAAGTGATTTTCAAGGGACAAAGTAGGCCATTCACCGTTTCTGAAGACAGCCTACCATCTGTACTTCGGGTGTAAAATCGGCGACCAGGATCACGTTTGGGCTCCGAAACAAAGTTGTAACTCGTGTGCGCGTACTCTCACAGGACGGTTCAAAGGTACACACAAATCGATACCGTTCGCCGTACCTATGATTTGGCGGGAGCCCCGTGATCATGTTTCAGACTGTTACATCTGCCTGACTAATATAAAAGGTTTCTCAAAAAACATGAATCATAAAATACAGTATCCTAACTTGGATTCCGCGAGGAGACCTGTGAAACATGATGTTTGTCTGCCTGTACCCGTACCACCAGACTCATACAGCCTGTGCAGTGTTTCATCCGATGAAGAACCTGCTGCTTGTGAGGATGTTGCACAATCTTCGAGTACACAGTCAGATCCCAATTACGCTCCAGTGCCTGACACTAATGAACCACATGGGATAAGTCAGGAAGAGCTGAATGATCTGATCAGAGACTTAAACCTTCCCAAGTCTAAGGCCCTGTTGCTTGCATCATGACTTCAACAATGGAATCTACTAAACCAAAATGTGATAGATGTATAGGAAAAGAGAAATGAACCTAGTTCCCAATTCTACAAAGGATGGTGCATTGCAGTGACATTCCATCGCTTATGGGACAACTGAAGTTGAACTACAACACTGAATAGTGGAGGCTATTCCTAGATTCCTCTAGGATAAGTCTCAAAGCAATGTTACTACACAATGGCAATGAAAAGCCAGCCATCCCTATTGCTCATGCTGTACATATGAAAGAAACATACGAGAACATGCGAAACCTATTGCAGAAAATAAAGTACGAACAGTTCCAGCGGTTTGCATGCGCTGACCTTAAGGTTACTGTCATCCTCACAGGTTTACAAGGAGGTTACACAAAGCACTGCTGTTTCTTGTTTGTCATTGGGATAGTCGAGCCAAAGATCAGTACACCATCACAAAATGGCCGCCAAGGAAGCAACTGGTCCCAGAGAAGATGAACGTGGCTAATGAACGTCTTGTGGATTCGGAGAAAATATTCTTACCAACCCTTCATACCAAATTAGGGCTCATGAAGGTCTTCGTCAAGGCCCTGAACCGGGATGGTGAAGCATTTAATCATCTCAGAAAACTATTCCCAGCGCTCAGCGAGGCCAAGGTGAAAGAATGTGTTTCTACGGGAGCTCAAATTAGAGACGTTTTTAAGGATACTGCATTTTCTTCTAAGCTTAATGAAGTGGAAAGTGAGGTTTGGGGGGCCTTTCGAGAAGTGTGCAGTAACTTTCTAGGGAATCATAAGTCACCTGATTACAAAGACATTGTGAGCAGGTTAATTACTTCATATCGTGACATGGGATGTAATATATCCCTAAAGTTACATTTCCTTCATTGCCACCTGGACTTCTTCCCTGAAATGTACAGCTTGGGGGAGGTCTCTGACGAATACGGGGAAAGGTTTCACCAGCAAATAGCTACCATGGAGAGGCGCTACAGTGGTAAATGGAGTGTGAATATGTTGGCAGGCTTCTGTTGGAATGTGACACGTGAGACACCCTGTAGTAATTACAAGAGGAGTAGGAAAACCAAGTGACACGTAAGTGTTAAACTTTAACTTTTTATGCAATTTTATCTGCATAATTTATATTAATATTTAAAGTATAACGTGCAAATTATTATGTGTGGAGAATAGCATCTTTGGGCGGATATTGAAACACACCCTCCTCTCTGAAAATGTTACGTCCTGGAGAAAAACGGGTTACGGATTCGAACTCAGGAGCTTGAAACCTATAGGAATCACCTATTTTCGTTCGTGGGAGCGAAAAAAAGTTTCATTTTTCACCAGTGTTATTCGGGACAGGATATACTCTGATCTTAGAGAATATTGCGTTCTAATAATATTAGTCAGGTTTTGGGGAGATAATCATGTCGCAATGACCGGATTCTCTCCTTTGTTATGAGAATGAAATACGAGTAGTTAAAGTTTACATCGATATTTGTCTGTTTTGTTTTATTATTACACTAGGAGAATACCCGTTCTTCTCACGGGAAGAATACGTTTCATTTTGGTCATAAAGGGCACCAAAACTGTCACCCTCAACTTAGGGACCCAAAAAACTGTGAATTCGACACTAATATCGGTCATTTTTAATTATCTTTACGTATCATTCCCTCTTAGAAGTACTAATGGGAGCTAAATTTGGATTTAAATCACATCGGAAATGTCACTGTTCCCCAAAGCTATAAATTTCACACTAATATAGGTCACTTTCGATCATTTTTATGTATCTCCCCCTCCCCTAAGTTGTACAGTCAAAATGTAATGATTGTTAGACCTAAAAATTGCCTAAAACGGATCCATAAAAAGACCAAAATATATCTTTAAAAAGGACCGAAAAACGGGAAAAGAAGGATGTGAGAATAAAACTGAATATAATTAGAATTACATATTTAATGGATATAATGCTCAATAAATACAAGCTTCTGATAGATTGTCTGTCCTTCTACAAAAAGTCCACACTAAAATAAGAAAACTTCCCCACCCTCACTCCCCCTTGCTGGAGGACATTTTTATCCCTCCTTATCTGACTTATGATTTTGCAGATCTGGTATTATCAGTCCAGTCGTTGAAGAATGTCTAATTATTTGAATTTTCTTTACTAAAGAAAATATGTTTAAGAGGTGGTGGTGATTCGACTTAATGACCAGTAAATTTATTGTCGAAAGATGAAGGGCAAAAAAAGACGTTAAGACCTATGAAAATCTTATAAAAAGACGAATAAAGAAAAGAACGCCGAAAAACACACACACAAAAAAAGGCCAAACAATATCCACCATTTTCTCATTTACAATGGCCCAAAATGAACATTATATTATGTTAAGTCTCGTGTTCGGGCACTCGTAAAAAAAGAGGATTTTTCCTCAACTTTCGGAACCACCCCAGGCCGGGACCTAATTTATCTTGAAAATTTGATAGAGATTGATCGCATTATTCAAGAGTTATTACGTTTTATTATATATATATATATATATATATATATATATATATATATATATATATATATATATATATATATATATATATATCTTCCCCTCCTTACTCCTAAGTTGCATTGTGAAAGCGAAATAATAAAAGCCATCCCAGGTCCGAACCTGGTCTATATTGAAAATTTGATCGAGATCGGTCGTTTAGTTGAAGAGTCATTGAGTCACAAACATATTCACTTTCATATATACATTAAAATTATTTTTCTTATTATATGGTCTCTATTTTGTTATTTATTCTTTCAGCCTTTATACAAACGCTATTTTATAGTATTTTTAAATATAAATTTCTTGGTTTGCTCTATATTTTCGTCGAAATTATATTTATTTTAAATCATTAGAAATCACTCTTTAGAATAAGAAATCACTCTTTCTTATAGTTTGTTATAGTATATCCAACCTATATAATAATTTTGAAAAATGTTTAATATCAAATGGTTATCCTTAGGTTTCACAGCATTAAGTGAAAAGTACAGTAATACGGGGAAAGGAGGAACTTACCAGTTGACAGCGACTCTCAATTCTTATATTGGAGCTCTTGTCCAGGTCATTCTTTCACACGAAGGTGATGTTCTCAAATTTGGAGGTAAGTACCTTCCAAACCAGTGGTTCTTAATGTGGGGGTTAACATCCCTGAGGGGTGGTGGAACAAAAAGTGGTATTTGGGGTGTTACAGAATATTTAGGGGCTTTTGAGATTTCTAGCCTATTAGATTTTCTCCTTACTGGACAAAAGGTTCATGCATTTTAAAAATAGCACCAAAAACTTACACTTTTTACAATAATGAAAGATAACATCACTTATTATAGCTTTGCAAATGTCGGTCAAAGAAACGTTCCTTGGTTCCTTTCTCTTAAAATGTGACTAGGACAAGCTTACGTTTAAAAAAAAAATGAAAAATACGCATTCGTCTGGGAGAAATCATAGAAACAAAATTTCCTTTTAAGCCTTCAATTCTTAAAATAAAACCAGCCTGGAAAATGAACCAACCAGCTTGATTTTTAGAACTTATTTTTAGAGTTTAAGCTTGAGTTTTAGAGTTTAAGAAGTGAAGCTTTTTTCTTTTTTCTTTTCTTTTTTTAATTTTATTTATTTATTTATTTATTTATTTATTTATTTATTTATTATTATTATTATTATTATTATTATTATTATTATTATTATTATTATTATTATTATTATTATTATTATTATTATTTTGTTTTTAAGCTGCTTTGTCGAAGTTTTATGCTCAGTGCTGTGCATGGATGGACTGGGTTAAGGTGTCGGTGGGCAGGGGCGCCGGAACCGGGGGGGGAAGTGTGCAGCTGCCCTCCTAAAACTTTTAGAGGGGGCAAGATACTCGTTCTGCCCCCTCACTTTCAGACTGTAAAAACATCACACAACACTGATTATATGAACTAAATTTTGCTTTCTATAGTAATGTGAAAGAATTCTCCATTCCAGATTCATCTTTCTCTTGGACACATGGGATCGGGCGCTTGTTCTGACCCCATGTTAGACAGAAAGATTTAGGAAAAAGAATTGAAAATTCTCTTTATTTCCATTGGTCTACATTCTCAAAACACTGTAAATTCTTTAAAAATTGTTGTTTAAGTAATCGTAAGTCTGCAATGTGAAACGAGTCGTTGAGCGAGATTTTAAAGTTTAAAAAATAGCTATAACAGTTTAAATAAGTAACAGGACATTTAAATACATTTTGTATAAAGTGAAATTAATGTTCTTTCAAACAATATGCAGAGTGCAGTAAATTTCATAGAGGAGTAAAATTATATTAGGTAGGTTTAATAATTCAGAGCACATGAAAAATGCGAAGTCCATTGTCGTTCCATTCGTTTAAGATATGAGTGCAGAAACAGAACACCTTTTTCAGCTGTACTTTCCAAGTTCGTAAACAGCAAGAATAAGGAAGACAGTCGCTGCTCGTAATAATTAGTAGTCTTATATATTTAGCTCACAGTGGTCAAGCAATCAGTAGACATTTGCATAGTGCGGGTAATTTGATATCGCTCCTAGATGAAAGAAAAATGCATGTGCCTGTTCTCAGTCAATTGATTAATAGACAGGATAACTGGCTTAGTGCTGATTGAAATAATGAAATTTTGAAGATTATGGCACATGCAATAGAGACAGACTTGGTAGCAGAAGTTAAAGAGTCTCAATTTTATGCTATCATAGCCGACTCCACGACTGATATTTCAAAGAAAGATCAGTTGTCTCCGTGTGCACTGTGTTGACTCTGACTCATCAAACCCAAAACAATATTTACGGGAATGATTACCCCACATGGCACAAAATCGGAAACATTAGAATTCGCAATCAAAGATATTCTAACGAGACTTAACCTGAATGCAGAAATGCAGAAAATATCTGCAGTCAGTGTTAAGATGGTGCAGCTAATATGTCAGGACGAGTGAATGGTGTGAAGATAATTTTGACTCAACATCCAAAAGCTGTATACATTCATTGCAGTAATAATGCATTAGATCTTCCATTTCAGGAAGTAGCACGAAAATGCTAATCTTTGTGTGACGTACAGGCCATAGTGAAAGACGTTTGCATCATCAACCTGGGTTCTGCAAAACGAGAGACAACAAACGCCGACATCGTTCTTGAATCCTGTAAAGGTAACAACGAAAGTCATCCTAAACATTTGTTGCTTCTTTGTCCTACTCGATGCTGTGTTAGACGAAAATCTCTAATCATATTTCAATCTACTACAAACGAATTCAAATCACGTTGAAAAAAAATCATCAGTAATACAAGTGGTCCAGATGATGGTCAAAAAGTAATACTAAAAGGGTATTTGAAAAGAATGAAAAATTTGGAATGATATATATATATATATATATATATATATATATATATATATATATATATATATATATATATATATATATATATTGATAGTCAGTATATGCGCTTTTGTATCTTGCGAACAACTGGTAAAAGTGCTTCAAAATTCTGAAGCTTCTGTTTCTAGAGCTGAAAAAGCAACAGCGATTGTAGAGGATACTATAGAATGAACAGAATGAACAGAAACCTACGAATGAGCAGTGCATTTAAAAAAAAAAAAATAAGGAAGCAAAGGAAAATGCAGACACACTTAAAATTGCCCACTTCATCAAAATCAAAGAGAACACCAATTAGGTTGGAGCAGACTGATAATCCTTCTATAGCAGCTACCCTAGAATCTGTATCAGTTCTTCGAAAAAGTACATCGAATTCATTGACTATTTGTTGCATGAAGTACATCATCCTTTCAATCATCCAGGCCTCAAACAACTCATATAACTCGAGCAGATTCTTTGTGAAGATGCTGTATATGGCTGTATACGGCTTTAGGTACAACAATGGACAAAATATTATGTGAAGATTAAACACTGCAATAAAAAAGTAATTTTGAAAGAGAAGAGCGAAACAAGAAATGAACGCATATGGATCGTACACCTAATTATATAATACTCTTCTACATAAATCCCACTATAATCGAAACCCACTTACAATGTGAGGACGTCACTACAAAAGGCCAAAAATATAAGGTGTTCTTAATACTAATTATAGTTCAAGGTTCCTTTCTCATTTAAAACTCATCAACCAGAAATGACCTTAAAGAAATCGAAACCTAAATTATACAGCAACATTCTAAATAGATTCCACTATAATTGACACCCACTTAGAATCTAAAGACGCTACTACAAAAGACCGAAAATACGAGGGGTTTTTAAAAACAATTTTATAAGTTTAGGTCCAGCTCCCATACCAATTTAAAAAAATATAAACCGGAAGTGACCTCATAGAAACAAAACCCAAGTTATAGAGTAATCATCTACATAAATTTCACTATAATTGACACCCACTTAGAATATAGCGGCGAAACTACAAAAGACCGAAAATACGAGGGGTTTTAAAAAATAATCTTATACTTTTAGGTTTAACTCCCATACCAATTAAAACAAATGAACAGGAAGTGACTTTATAGAAATCGAAACCCAATTATACAGTAATCATCTACATAGATTCCACTATAATTGACACCCACTTAGAATCTAGGGACGGAACTACAAAAGACCGAAAATAGGAGGGGATTTAAAAATAAACTTATACTTTTAGGTAGAGCTCCCATACTAGTTAAGACACATAAACCGGAAGTGACCTTATAGAAATCGAAAACCACGTTATGCAGTAATGGTCTACATGAATTTCAATATAATTGAGACCTACTTAGAATCTAGGGACGGAACTACAAAAGACCGAAAATACGAGGGATTTAAAAAAAATAATTTTTTACTTTTAGTTCCAACTCCCATACCAGTTAAGACACATAAACCGGAAATGACCTTATAAAAATCGAAACCCAAGTTATACAGTAACGATCTACATAGATTCCACTATAATTGTCACCCAGTTAGGATCTAAGGACGGAACTACAAAAGATAGAAAATTCGAGGGTTTTAAAAAATAATTTTATTGTTTTATTTCCAGCTTCCATACCAGTTAAAACACATAAACCGGAAGTGACCTTATACAAATTTGAAATGCAAATTATACATTAGTAATCTATATGTATGACAGTTTAATTGACATCGTCTTAGAATTTAGAGATGGTACGAGAAAGGATCAAATTACGGTGCATTCTTTAAAATAATTTTCTTCTTTAAGTTTTAACTCCGTTATCATCTAACGAGGGAACCTATCCAAGTGTAACTCTGACTTCGAGTCGAGACTATGGCCGTTGGATACCTTGTCCCAAAAGAACATAACACGAAAAGGGATACATCCTCGATCGCAACTGTTGCGGGGATATAAGTGTGAAAAGTTAGGAAACGAGCTCCATACTATACATTACGAAGTCAGATTCCGGGTCAGATTTTTCGGAAACGGTCGAGTAAGGAAACTGAGCGAATACATATCAAATTAGTGTGGGGAGCACAGCACCTTTTGAATGAAAAAATTGTGTCCCCGGGGCACTCGCAGGGTCCCAGGCGGGGTCCAACTCAAAATTAGCAAATGGAACTGGGGGTCAAGTAGCATATTGTATGAAAGCTGTTGTTAAATAAAAGAAGATAGAACAAATCTCAACTCTCTACGATAACCCTCTGCAAACGGGCAACTGGTCAAAATGTCAATACAACCTACATCAGAGAATCTATGGCCACGCTTCTAAATCCGTTAAGTTCCGACAATAACAAAACAGAAAAACACATTTGAAAGTGCAAGGTATTGAAGTAAAGCAAATTGCTGTAGTCTCTCTCTCTCAAAAGCACCCTCCGATATATTTTATTTCTGCACCATTATTCCAGTTTTCTCCAACCCCACTCTTCTCCAAGTTGCCTCACAGTTTCAAGGTTACTCCTTTTCGTCTTTACCATCATGTTTCTCGTTCAGGAAATCCTCCGATAGAAATTTCACAGTGCAATCTGTGAATTTGGGGTCCGGGCCCGAGCCCGGGCCAGATGGACGCAAAAATGTCGAAAAAATTTCTTTTTCGAAAAAAATTACACCTGGTTTTACACGATTTTCACGTTTCCCGGTGGATAATACGGACAAACCAGTGATTCTGGTAGAAAGCATGTTCTATCTTGGGGGAAAAAAAACGAGGTATGAGTCATTATCCTAAGGTAAATAGTAAGGAAGCAGTAACTGTTTAAGTGAAAGTCTAAAATTTACCTCAAAAAGTGGAAATCCTAAAAGGGTTAAGACATAAACCGAAGGTGACCTTACATGGGTCCTAATCCAAATTATACAATATTAATCATCATAAAGCCCTACAACGATATGTTGTATTTTTAATTGTATTCTTTGGGCAAAATGTGTGATCTTTTCTATAAAATATGCACCAGCCAGCTAGGTTAAAAAGAAGAAGAAAAGGAAGCACATCTTGTTATAAATCAATGTATGTTTTGTTGTTTATGTTTTTCTAGAAATCACCAAGACGATATGTTTATATGTTACTATAGAAACAGAAGCAAGGTTAGACATAATGACAACTACCTTTTAAGGATCATAAAGTATATAAAAAGAAGGTATACAGTAAACGGCATTTTACATTATGTCAATTTAGTTTACTCATTATGGCTCAATAAGGTAATTTAATGTTACAATCAGGACTAAAACAAAAATAACAAAAGTAGAATATTGTTATATATTTTATGGTGCCGAAACGCCGAGAAACCTTGCGTATCGTTCAGAAGTTTTATTAAAACTATCACAATTGAGCCTAATATTAATTATACTATTCTAAGAAGTGGCACAAAAATAGATAGACGTGTCAAGATGAGTGATATCGAAAACGAAGTGGTTGATAACAGTATGAGTGAGACTGGAACAAATCATACTGAAAGTATGGTTGATCTATTCAAACAACTATCACAACAAATATCTCAACAAAACAGTGGCGGCGGTTGGACGTTAAAAGTGGGGGAGGGGGAAGACATGATCTGAACAATTGTATATCAATGTTAGATTTCCTGGTTGTTTCTAACACTGTTTGATGAAAGGTTGTGTAACTAATAGGATACTATCTTTTTTCACTTAAAATGCCGTATATCGTATTTCTATTTTAAGTAAATTCATAAGAGCAATACAGGTAAGAGCCCTTTATAAGAGCCCTTTATACTCTTAAACATCGAAAGTGTAAGAAGAGATTTGAGATCTTGCTCATGAACATCTTAAAATTCTGTCTGGAAAACTGTTTGATCAGATTATTCAATAATAAATTCGCAAAACAAATAAATAGAAAGGATATATTAATCATAGTAATGAATAATGAGGCTTGTTTTGCAGAAGTTATATTGAAACTGGGGATTAATGAACAACTTATACTTTTAATTCCACACATGCCATTAAAAGAATGTTTTTTCTCTTAGAAAATAAAATACAGTAAGTACTGCAAGCATATGCTATGACATTTAAAGAAATATGCAATTACAATATTAATTGCTTTGAATTGCAATTAAAACGCAATTCCTGTAGCTTTCTTAACTCCATGGGAAGACAAATAACCAATACGTACTCACGCAACGGCAAATATCACATGGGACCATTTTTTCTATGAAACAGTAATACATACAAAACCTTTACCAGGGTGTCCACATTCTGGAAAATAAGTGAAAGTAGGGAAAGGTCAGGGAAGTAAAAATGTATCAGATGAAGTCAGGGAAATGTCAGATTGGTCAGGGAAAGTCAGGAAAAAATCGATTTAGGTCCATTGTTCAATTACTGAATTTATGAAATAGGATTGATTTCTTTACTGTTACTGGATGCAAAATGTAGTGTTCTCAATGATGATATTGAGGGAGTCAGTGTTTTCTGATATAGTATTTGAAACTAATTTTCTGCGAGAAACACATCTAACTGCATCCTGGCATATTTGCTCAAAAGGGTAGACGCTGTTCTAGAAGAATTGAATGGTGCCAAGAAAATATCTAGACAAGTGGCTGAGAACGCAAAGAAATATCTCCAGCTCACAGTGAAAGCTCAGACTGAAGAATTTAAGGAACACTGGAGTGAATTCATAGCCAATGACAGAGATGGTATTGGACTTGATGAGTTTTTTTACTTAGGAAATGGGAAGAACTTCGTTGACTTATGGTCAGTTATGAAATTGTGTTTTATCTTCTTTCATGGAAACGCATTTTTTGAAAGTGGTCTCACAATAAATAAAATTCTCATTGTTGAGAACTTACAAGAAGAATCTCTGGTTGCTCAACGGATCATATATGATTCGTGATGAGAATAAGTGGATCACCAGGATTAATAATTACAAGAGGTATGATAAATTCAGTGAGAAGTTCATTGAGACAATATCAGGTGTATTTGGAAAAGAAAAGAGAAATGCTGGAGATGAGAAGAGGAGAGAGAAACGGAAGATACAGCAACAACTAAAGGAGCTGGAGGAAGAAGAGAAGAAAATTAAACTGCGGAGACAAGAAGGATATTGAGATCAATGATAAGAAAACTATGCGAGAAAGTATGAAAACAAATTTCTAAATGGATTGCATTTAACAACTGCACCAGCAAAAGTAATGTGTGTGTGTGTTACATAGTGTTCTTTTTAATAATCAGTAAAATCATGTATGAACTGTTTATTACTATAGGCAATATTATAATGCTGTGTAATTGGTATTATATTGTGTAATTTTTTTCATATCTTAAATACTCTGTATGCTGCACACTTTCGTTTGTAACTTTACATTTTGTGTAATATGTAGGCCTAATCAATATCAGCCTACCGCTCATGTTTGAAATTTACATTCCTTTGGAAAGAAAATTGAAAAAAGAAAGAAAAAGAAGCGGAATAAAACAAGGCCAACTATGGAGAGTGTGGAAGCTGGGTTTCTTTTTTTGTTCTATATTCTTAAGTTATTCAGGGATCAGGGAAATCTGGAACTTTCGTCATGGAAAGTCAGGGAAAAGTCAGAGATCTTTTCTCCAAATTGAGTGGACACCCTTTTACATTTCCAAATGAAACTATATAAATTAGGTCTCCACTTCAAAAAAGTGGGGGGGCAACTGCCCCCTCTTGTCCCTCTAATCGCCGCCCATGCAACAAAATGTACAGTTACTACAACAACTAAAGTATGAATTTTCACAACAATTTGATAGAAAAATGAATCAACTTAAGGATGAATTTTCTCGCCAAAATAGACAGTTATATCAATTTCTTGATAGCAAGTTGGACCAGTGCTTTGGACAAATGATGGAACGAACGGATCAGCACATGGAACAGATTACATCTCAGGTTAAAGAAATGACATCACAGGTTAACATGAATGCTCTAAATGAACCTGAACCTTCCACAGAATCAGCTGAAAATGCAGATTTTGTGTTTACATTAGTGAAATTTACTGAGATTATCCTAACTTTTATTTTCAGTCGAATGTTTCTGATTGTCTTATGGATGCTGCGTGTAATGAAGATTTTGGTATGCATCAATGTGCGAAAAGTTATGATCGTTTTCGTCTAGTGAATGCTA
The DNA here is from genome assembly GCF_964235325.1 of Thermobia domestica. Lineage (NCBI taxonomy): Eukaryota > Metazoa > Arthropoda > Insecta > Zygentoma > Lepismatidae > Thermobia > Thermobia domestica. Next base: position 140,714,016 of record NC_137469.1, on the reverse strand, counting down.
TTGATTGCTTGTATTCCTTGTATACTCAACATGTTATTAAACCTAAAGATGAAGTAATGGTAATAGAATCATTTAATGGTATGTACAGTAGGCCACATAAATTCTTCATGTACAAAGTCCGCGAGATAGGCAACCCAACTAACGCCTGCTCAAAGATTAATTACGCCTGGTAGTAGCTATTCTCTGTTTCACATAAAAGGATAGGAAAAAGAAGAAGTTTTTCCCCCACCACGCTCAAGTACAGGTGAATGTTGGTGTTCCGTCTTCCACCATCAGCCCCCGCACACGGAGGTATAGAGTGTATTTAAATATGTCTAGGCCTAAATAATAAATTACGACTTCCATAATAACATTGAGTATTTTAAAACACTTAATGACATTTACCTGCATTAGTGAGTAAGTAGCACATGTGTCATTTTAATGGAAATTTTATTGAACAGTTGTTTATTTTCCTTCTTTTTTGGCAGTCGGGGTTATGACATAATGTTGGAATGGCAAGGGATGTCAGGGTTGGTAATTGAATTGGTATTTACTGCTTTGATACATGAATTTCATAATATAAAATCGGAAACCAAGTACAATATGTATGGGTAAATTATCAGTGCGTTAAGATAATAACAATAGAACCTGAAATAATAATAATAATAATAATAATAATAATAATAATAATAATAATAATACACTTCTTGTTTCCTCTCTTATATACATGTGTTCTTACATTAAAAAGAACCAGAAGAAAAATAACCAAATGTATACACACTGATAATAGTGAATAAATGCGTCTCGCCCCAGGCGCCTCAACTCAGGCAAATGCCCTGGTTTCTGTTGATTATTTTTCAATGAAATCATTTTCCTACGTTTTTCTCTTCGTACGTACACCTGATGTGATGGTGGCAAAGTATCTTTTTTTGTTTGTTGTTTATTAATACGCGGCGATAAATTTACGGTAAAGCATCATACATACAAGATTCATCAACATTGAAGTCTTCTGAGTTTATTAAGGGGGAAAATTTGTTATGGTGGACTTAGAAAAACAATCCCAGATTGATTGAAGCCTGACACGAAATAGTAACTGCAGATGCTACGTAATTTGAACAGGCCCATGTCTGGGTCTGTCGTTTCAAGCAAAAATATAATATTGGAGCTTAACCATCACAGTGAATTTGACGCCCCTAAAATCCCCTAAAATTTGGCGCCTTGTGTGGTTGCAATCCTCACCCAGCCCTTTCGTTGGCCTTGAGTTTAGCCAATTGATAATAGAGGAAATTGAATTTTGAATTGTTACTTGACTATTTTAATAAAAACGGAGTTGTCAACAGTCCTGACGACCGTTGAGGGGGAGGGAGAGTAACAGATGTTTGGAAATGAAATTAAATCTTTGAGTTCTACGTATCGCAGTTATGCCGGGTAGGCTAAAGGAGACTGTGATGACGAGAATGAATGAAACAGTGCAAAGAAAAAAGTAGGAGGAAACAGGAGAACTCCGAGAAAATCTGCAAAAACAGTGCTTGTCCACCACAAAGCCCACTAAGCACGAGCTCGGATCGAACCAGGGCCTTATGCCCCAGAGGTGAACGCTGTACCACGGAGCCACCATGGCCCCAACAAAAGTTTTTAGTTCTCACAGAACTCTTGTCTGGAGGTCAATGCAATTAATGGGTGCTATACATACTTGAATTTCATTATTTTCAACAGTCTATGGAGAGTTGAGTGAGAAGAGCAGGGCAGTTCATCATCGATATTTATAGCTATCAGAATTTTATTTAACGTTGGCAATTCATTACGGGAAAAGACCTGATGTACCTTTGATCGAATTGCCGATTTCGTGAAGTCGTCATAGTTTTCCGAGAGGGGAAATACTTGTACGCGTATTTTTGGGACTTCTTAATTTATTTTCATTAAATTTAGCCTCCCGCCTACTTCTATAAACAGTTGCCTTTCCTACACTTGTCTGTTTCCCAGTCATGTCAGCGAATTCTTCAACAGTTAAATTAGGGTGTTGTTCTCTTAAAGCATGGAAGATATTCAAAATGCAACGCTTCTCACCACTTCGTAACGCTGTCCCGGGCTCATGTTTTATCGCAGAACTACTGCAAGCATCATGAATTGTCGCTTCACAAAGCACTAAATACGCAATTATTTACAATTTAATATGCACTAAAATTTGTTTCAGATAATATAAACTATACAAAACATAATGGATACAGAATACAATTTAATATGCACTAATTTCACACGACACTATATATAATATAGTTACCACACACGCTAAATTCATACAATATTTGCACAGGTCGATAGTCTGCGCACTCGATACTCAGACAGCCAGAAGATTACCTTCCTTGAAATTGTAAATAAAGACAGAATGTCGACAGGATTGGTTTGCTTTCTCTCCCGATTCTTAAGTGAAACAATGATGGAAATTAACTTTATAACGAATTAGTTCTTATTTCTAGAAATGCAATTTAATAAATAGGACTAAAGCCAAAACTTTAATACATAAATAGTAAAAAATACTTTTCTTAAAGACAACAATTAAAAACAGTAATTGTTTGTTATTTGGGGTTGACAGGTAAAAACAGCAGTTAGTGCTTTCTCGCCATCAGGTGCGAGCGAATTGACGTACGAATTTAGTGTGTACACGATTTTGTTTATTAGAAAAGCTTCCCTCCCTGTGAAGGTCAACGGCTTGATTTCCCCTCCGTACTGGAGAGTGGTGGGAGGAAGGGGAGTTTCCTATCAGGTTGCCTGGAATAGATCTTAGCACAGCAGCATGAAGTTGCCTCACCTGTTAAAAGCACAAATCGTAAAGAGTATTTTAGTGCAGAAGTGAAGCGAAACGCTGAATGACGAAATGACAAAAGGGAGTCTTTGGATACTTGAACTCACAGTACTTCTTGTTTGTATGATAAACACATAAAATTATACACGACCACTTGAAAAAATATACAGATATCAGAGGCGCCGAAGAGAAGAAACAGCCGGGGGACTTAGTTAATCTTATAATTAACTCAAATGAGGATTATACAAAAAGTTTACTTAGGTCATATAACTATACATATCTGTGTATCAAATAATATACGGATAGATTATGCGGTATATTATATGGTAGGTTTTTTCATTTAACTAACCCAAAGCTTTGCGCCGAGTTTCGCGCTAGTCCTAGCTGCAAATCAATTAAAAGTATGGATGTATCGTTTGGGGGGAAGAATCCAACCCTCAATGAAAATTTTGGGGATCTAACAGGGCGTGAACTCCTAAATTTCGGCGGTGCTGATTCATACGTAATACTGCTTCGAAAGAAGAAATTGCTGATTTCATTATTGGTTAAATAATTTTTGAAAATACTAACTATTGGAAATTTATTTGTAAATATTAAAAAAGCAAAACTCGATAACGCTCAAACGATTTGGAGACCTTATTTCTTATTAACAAATTTCCGTTAGGTTACAAATATAACGGAGGGTTCATGATTTGTATAATATTTGTGAAATTTTACACATTGAGGCACAAAGAGAAAAGGAAAGAATATATTGTCAATAAACAACTTAAAAATGCACGAAATTAACGGATAATATCAAATATAGAACCATTCACAGAATTAACCTTGTAACTCGTTTTCTCCATTCATTTCTTTCCTTTATTTTCAGAATTACATCATCACTGAATTTGTCCACTGGAGATTATCTTTCATTTAGCAGTATCCAACTGGAGCTCAGCCTTGTAAATTAAACATTTTAAAAGGGTTAAACGGCGATGGCGGAAATCGAACCCGGGCCACCCTAAAAGTAGACGCCCTAAAGGTAAAAAGTAGTGGGTTGAAGTGAATGTAATTTGCACAGATAAGATATTGTATACATAAAATGAGGCAATATGTGTTTTGTATTTTCCTTTAAAAAAACTTCCAAACCTTTGATTACGATTTTTAAAGCAATGCAGGATTGCCACGAAACTTTTGTAGAGACACTACGCAGAAAATAAGCAAACATATGTTTTTAACTTGTGTGGAGAAACAATGTTGGGGCTAAGGCCTCTTCCACAAAAAGTAAATATTATCGTAGAAGTACGGGAAGGAGTGGATCGAAGGGATTGAAATTGTGTGTAGATATTGTATATGTAAAATTAGGCAATTCGTGTTTCCCAGTTGTCCCCATGTAATCTATTTCGTATATATATTGTGAAGTATCTGTCTATCGCACCGGCACAATATTGATATCACGAGTTATATTATAGTTACCACAGACGTCGTGTAAAAAATATTCTTGACGCTTCGTGCAAGTATCTGTTGACAGTGTGAAAATTACAAGGGGAATGAGATGAAAATCCTCTTTGGTAATACTGGATGTTACTATAACCAAACGAGATTACCCCTTATTCCCCTTCTATTAAGCGGCGAAAATCTCTCCAATATTGGGGGGGGCGGAATGGTAAGACCGTTCTCATAAAGCGATGTTGAAAGTATTTATGATGTTGAAAAACAATACTGTGGAGGATCAGGGGAGCAGAGTTGTCTTCAACATTGTGAGGCGGGCAGATTTGATGCTTATTCTGGGAAAACATCAATTTCATCTCATTTTTCTTTGTGGCAATCGGACACAATTCATCACATTTCTCCCCAAAAACACGTTTCAAATCGGATTATTGGGAGCACAATCCCTCAGTTCCAAGATTGGAGGGGACATGTTCACCTCATCCCCCCGTGCAATTTGTGCCAGTGCTTGTAATACACACACTGTCAACAGATGTAGACACGAAGCATAACAACATTGTTTACACAACGACTGTGGTAACCATAATATAACTTGTGATATCAATATATTTACGAAATAGATTATATTTTTTGCCAGTTACCAACGGCGCCAATTTCTCTGTAAATTTGGGGGGGCCCATTCATAAAAAGTACATATAACAACACATATAATAATAAAAAATACATATTCATAAAAATACATGGGACCCACATGAGCTTTGAGGGGAGCCCAGGAACAGCGCCCTTACCAGTTACCATGAAATATTGAGATTTTACAACTGATTTGAATATTTCTATTGTGTTAATTCATTATAAACATATGGAGAATTAACACTTTACTTGTAGCTACAAGTGGCTACATTATTGGTTGAAGCAAAAAGAAAATAAGAAGTTGACGCCCGCGGGAATCCAACCCCTAACCCATAGAACGTGAGTCAGAGATGCCTCTGACTCTGCCACGCCGTCACTTAGAAAACTTGCGCAATGGACGACATATGCGACGAGTCGAAAACTTTAAGACGCTTTTCTATGCTATATTAGGCCATTGGGCTCTCCTAGTTTGTAATATGAACACTTTAAATGTTCACAATCGCCTTGCAAAAAATGGCCCCGATGTTAATTTACCAAAGTCTGCTTTCTCCTTGTAAGTGAAAAAAGAACTTCAGGCATTTTTTGGATATCGATATTTGTAATTGCAATAATAACAAGATACAGAGATACTCTCGGTGAATCAGAAAAGAAAGTGGTCTCAGGCACTATATGTCTATTTTTGTTTTTTAATTTACAATTGAAGTTTCTCGAATATAGTATTTTATCATGACAAAAATCAGTGTGTTTCGTCGTTATCGTCAACGTGTGCAATTTACTTCATAAACGAAAAAATGAAATGAAATCTTTGAGTTTTACGTCCCACGGTTATGCCGGTTGGCTAAAGGAGACGGTGATGATGAGAGATGAATGAAATGGTGGAATGTAGAAAGTGGGAGGAAACGGGAGAACCCCGAGAAAACCCACGCACACAGTGTTTGTCCACCACAAAGTTCACTTGGCGGGAGCAGGGTTTGAACCCGGGACCCCAAGCACCACAGGTGAACGCTCTACCACTGAGCCACCGCGGCCCCACTTCATAAACGAATGTTAAAACGTAACTTGTCTAGCAAACAATTCATGAATACGACCCCTAAGTATCATGCTTAGTTCCTAGTATGAGTCATAAATGTGTCTGAAACAATATTGTTTCCGAGCAATTATTCCGAACGTCTTTCACTATTACTCCTACTGCTAGAAATAATAATATTTTCGTTTGCCATTTCCAACATGTTTCATATATCCGTTCAACCAAAATTTGTAAATAGGACCTATTCTTTTTTATATTGGTATTATATTTTGTTAAAATATCAATATAACACATACATAATCCAAAGTCTTTTAGCCAAAGAGAGCATGTTACTATGTATCGTGGTGAAGACAAACTCTACTTAATTTCTGTTTAGGCATCCGAAGTTTCGATATTAATGTAGTTCAGGAGCTGACACCTTCTTTCTCACCTTTCATTTCCTTTCGGATACTAATAGCTCTTATCCTTTCTCTATCACTATCTCTTATCTTTTCCTTTTCTTTTCCTAGCAACTTTAGTACACTTATTTACGTTGCAATAGGACCTAATATTGAGGTCTTAAATTTTCAGTAATAATAATAATAATAATAATAATAATAATAATAATAATAATAATAATACAATTTTTAAAGTTGCCTAAAATTAGACAAAATTTACAGATAAGTCGGGATTTCGGGAGGGTGTCTGGACCTCCAGGACACACCTCTCCAACTACCAAAATTTTAAACCAAAGCGTTGTTTTGTTTCAGAAACGAGATGAGAAATTCCTCTTCTCGTGAGCAATACTAAACAAAACCGAAATATTCTTGCGAAATGTTACATTTTTGGTTGTAATGTTATTCCCTGAGCGATTATAAGCTCCTAACTTTTGATTTTCTATGAGATTATTATTATTATTATTATTATTCGTGAAGATTTGATAGTTCAAGTATTGAAACATCCGAGTATTCAAATATCAGAAGAAGATAAAACTTCTCTTTGTGTCTCAATGTGTAAAATTTCACAGATATTACACAAATCATGAACCCTCAGTTATATTTGTGACCTAACGGAAATACGTTAATAAGGAATAAGTGTTATCGAATTTTGCTTTTTTAGTATTAACAAATAAATTGCCAATAGTTAGTATTTTCAAAAATTATTTAACGAATAATGAAATCAACAATTTCTTCTTTCGAAGTAGTATTAAGTATGAATCAGCACCGCCGGAACCTAGGAGTTCACGCCCTGTTAGACCCCCAAATTTCATTGAGGGTTGGATTCTTCCCCCCAAACGATACATCCATACTTTTAATTGATTTGCAGCTAGGACTAGCGCGAAACTCGGCGCAAAGCTTTGGGTTAGTTAAATGAAAATAACCTACCATATATACCGCACAATCTATCCTATATTATTTGATACGCGGATATGAATAGTTATATGACCTAAGTAAACTTTTTTGTATAATCCTCATTTGAGTTAATTATAAGATTAACTAAGTCCCCCGACTGTTACCTTTTCATCAGCGCTTCTGGTATCCGTATATTTTTTCAAGTGTCTGTGTATAGTTTTACATGTGCATCATACAAACAAGCAGTACTGTGAGTACGAGTATCCAAATACTCCCTTTTGTCATTTCGTCTTTCAGCGGTTCACTCCACTTCTGCTCAAAAATACCCTTTACGATTTGTGCTTTTAACAGGTGAGGCAACTTGATGCTACTGTTCTAGCTACTGTACCAGGCGTAATTAATCTTGGAGCGGGCGCTAGTTGGGTTGCCTAACTCATGGACTTTGTACATCAAGAATTTATGTTGCCCACTGTACATGACAGTATTTCCTGTAGCAAGAAGAAAGTTGATTCCAGTATTCGCGAAATTCAGAAAGAAAACCTGTGTTCTCACCAATGTTTGTATTGATTGGACGATTGAGTTGAATCTGTTGAACTGTGTATTCAATGAAAAGACCAAAATGATAATAGTGAACAATCCGATGATTCCTTTACGGAACATGATACAGTTCTTTGATTTCAATCATCAATCACCAAACAAACATTGCGAGATTTTGAAAATCCTTCAATGGTACAATACAGAAATAACTTGAATCAAACTAACCTTAATCGAAAACAAATTCGATACATTCATGTGAGATTAAAGAGTGATCCCAGTGTACAAGATGATGTTGGATTCACGTGTACCGGTAATGCAACCGAACCTAATTACATAGAAACAGAAACCATGGCAGGACAGATTACCGTGGATATCATGTAAACGACAAGTACAGATCCGTTAGGAGACACGATATTTCACCACCAGTGAAACGAATGACAACTGAACCTAATTTTACCAGTAATGTAAACGAATCTAATCCTAATGACAATAGTAATAGTAGTTGTGTAACCGAACCTAATCTTAGTAGTAATAGCAATAGCAATCGCATTACACGTAGAAAGCATGTAATCATTAGATCTGATTTTCCTCGAAGTGAATTTCGTAGAAAAATCATAGATGGCAAAAATGCCCAAAGTAAGAAACGAAGAACTGTAGAAATAAATAACGCGCAATACTGTATTCCTTAAGCTAAAGTTACGGCGTTCAAGGAAACCGTACCCTATTTATATACGCGACGTTTGATAGATGGTATGTAATCTCAATATCTTATTTATATATATTCTAACTTTTTTGTTGTAAGTTATGTTGTTTTACTCTAAACTTATATTTAACCCAATAATTTATCTATCTATGTCGATTGTATTTCCTAATGTTGAATTTTGTTTTGCGTTTAATAATAATTTAATCTTAATATGTATTTCATTTGACTATATTTGTGATATGGTTATTCCTTATTTAAAACGTTACAATAAGATAATTTAATGATAGAAAAACTGAAATTATCAGAATAAATAGCATAATGACTAGGTATCAAACCAAAAGATAATTGAAATAATTTATAAAATACATTTTATATCAAATTCTTCTTCTCAATTTGCCCAAATGATTTAAATTTGTTAACAAACATTTTATACCCCTGAATGGACTTATTATAGGTTTATAATTCAGAATTCCTTATCGACGTTATATTATAAAAATATAAATATATAAATGATTATAAGATTAATGTAAAATGAAGTATTAATAATATGTGAGTGAAATATGATGTATATGAGTAATTACGAAATGTGATGTTTTTTTATATACGAGGGATGTCCGAAAAGTAATAACGATTAGTCTAGGAATCCTAACGGTTCAGGGTTATTTGTAAAATAAATAAAAGGAAGTCCATATGTTCACGCGCCATAATACAACGATATGTTGTATTTTTAATTGTATTCTTTGGACAAAATGTGTTATCTTTTTCTATAAAGTGTGCACTAGCCAGCTAGGTTAAAAAGAAGAAGAAAAGGAAACATATCTTGTTATAAATTAATGTATGTTTTGTTGTTTATATTTTACCAAGACGATGTGTTTATATGTTACTATGGGAACAGAAGCAAGGTTAGACATAATGACAACTACTCTTTAAGGATCACACATCTTATAAAAAGAAGTATAAAATAAGCGGCATTTTGCATTATGTCGATTTAGTTTATTCATTGTGGCTCAATAAGACAATATAATGTTAGAATCAGGACTAAAACAAATATAACAAAAGTATATTGTTATAGCCTACTCTAATCGACACACACTTACAATGTAGGGACGTCTTTACAAGAGGCCAAAAATACGAGGCGTTTTCAAAAATAATTTTATACATTTAGTTTCAACTCGTTTATCATTTTTAAGATCTTTACACCGGAAGTGACCTTACATAAATCGTAATCCAATTTATTCTATATTAATTTACTTAAATCCCGCGCTATAATTGGGAACCACTTAGAATGTAGGGACATTATTACAAAAGCCTAAAAATACAAGGCATTTTCAAGAATAATTTTGTACATTCATTTTCAACTCGTTTATCAATTTAGAGCCGTAAACCAAAAACACTCTAAAGTGAATCGTAGTTCAAACTATACAATATTTGTCTACAAACAGTCTACTCTAATCGCTAAACTTTTAGAATGTGGTACATCATTACAACTGACTGGAAATACTACGCGCTTTAAAATTCTTATATTTTCAGCTTTAATATGATTTGAGAGCTCAAAATCTGAAGGATCCTAAGGTGAAGCATATTACAAATTTTACAATCGTAATCTACATAAATATTGCTATGATGGACATCTACTTAAAATTTGAAGACATTACGGAAGACCGCAAGTACGAGGTGATATTAAAAATAATTTTATACTATCTGTTTTAACTCCTCTTTCATTTGAGACTTCTAAACCGGAAGTGAACTTAGACGAATTGTAATTTAAATTATACAGACTTAATTTGCATATAGCTACTGCATATGGGAATGAAATCCACACCCTTTTCGAATATGTCATTGTAAAATACCAAAAAGGCGAGGTGTTGTTAAAAATAATTTCATGCCTTCAGTTTCATTTCTTTGTCATTTGAAATCTCTAAACTGGAAACGACTTTAGATGAATCATAATCTAAATTATACGATCTTAATTTACATAGAGGCCACTGTAATTGACACCCACTTAGATTGTGAGAGAGTTTTAAAATAATTTAATAAATTCTGTTTTATATAATTTATAAATCGTTAGTTCTAATTCTAATGTTAGAATAATCGTTATTCAGCTAGGAAAATTTAATGTACTTAAATTCTGCAATGATTGACATCTACTTAAAATGAATTGACGTCATTTCAAAATCCAATAGAACAGGAATGTTTTAAATATAATTATATGAATTGAGTCTTAGCTCCTGTATTAATTGAAATCTGTAAAGAGATGTGACCTTAGATGAATCGAAATCCAAGCAATACAATCTGAGTTTCCATAAATCTTACTGAAATTGACATTCACTTAGAATGTGACGTTTACAATAAAAAGCAAATAGCCGAGGATCTCGTTACTACTCTGTATGTTGGCCACCTGTCTATCTTGGAAGTTGGCCGCATTGAAGCAACGTTTATTCTATGATGATAATGATAAATTTACCTGCGTATCTTGGCCACGCAAAATACCGTTTTGTTATTTTTCTTAACTCTTTCGTATTCCCATATGAGAGGCAGATTTGTGACTGGAGACAAGCAATCACAGATTCTCACATTTGTTTTTGGAGGTCAATGGCCAGAACACTACCCTGATAAAGGGGTGGTGAAGGAAGATGTGAACAAGAAAAATGCAAGAACAGGAATACAGGAAATGGTTGTACGTATTTCTGTACCCTGGATCTTTTGGTAAAACCAATAGCTATATCGGCTCCTTTCATCAGTGAGTAGCTTTAGTGATTCCGGAAAATTCTCAATGTTAAAGCTAACCATCTCAATTGTCAACTATTGGCTCGTGACTGCTTGTCGAAAGACAGCGTAGATTTTGAGTCATGAATTCCCTTAAGACATTTTCGAAACATCTTTTGCTCCAAGGGAAACTCCTGTAGCTCATTAACAAGAAGTAGTTAAGTACAAATTTAGAATGCGCATATGAGCACCAAGATAAACGTTCTTTGCAATAGGAAAAAAGTAACAACTGAAAAAAGGAATACAAAACTGCATATAGATTGCCCTATGCACTGTACAATTTTGCTTTTCTGGATTTCAATCAGAATAACTCAGTGCGCTACACTACGAATTTCAATAAACTGCGTACAGAAGATTCTATTTTATGGTTGCCCGTGTTTTCTGTGCTTTCACTTCGAATAATTCAGTGTACTACACTAGTTTTCAGGAAGAGAAAGGAATGTAGGGGAGAGGTGGATAAAATGATCCCCTTACGACAAATTGGCCTCCAGATCGTAGCTCTAATGATCTAAATTGCGGTAATTGTGCCGGTAGGATAAGTGTTATCTGAGGTTTCTAACGTGTAATTTTGAACATTGTCAATAAATATCTTCGATATTATTTTAGCATAAATTTGAACCTATTGATAAAGTATAATTTTGCCTCAGGGGGGTGGGTAAAATGATATCTCCATTGAAAATAGAAAAATCTTGTGAACTTACAAAAATGATTTTATTTTTTAAAAATGGAGTACAGGGTGTAGTAATACTTGTTAAAGCATGTTAGTAATAATAGTATTTATAGTGTAATATCCTATGTGATGTTGTAAACAAACAATTCCACGCATCAGTGTATCAGTGTTTACAAACACCACCACGTGGTTCGGCAAGAGGATCTCCCACCAGATGGATCTACAGTCACATGCAGACGACGGTTTCTAGCCCCTCCCACGGAGGAGAAGACGACATCGGAGCAGCAGCGCCACCGCCACCCAAAGGACCCTATAAATCGGATGGACGATGACAGCTCGATACCAGTTTTCTGGTGACTCTCCTCTAGTCTGCTTCGGAACTTTAGGAGAAACATAAACCCAGATCCTATAGTCTGCTACGGAAATACGCCTATCCTTTCTCCTGGCTTAGCCTGCTTCGGGGCTCTGACTGGGAATCGTAGCCATAGCCGCTTAGCCTGCTTCGGGGCTCTGTTGGAGATCCTTTCTGCGACCTTACGGTCAAAGACCACCTATAACTAACCTTTGATATTAGAGAGAATAATTTGTACAGTATTTTGTGGAAATACATTTATAGTGGAAGCTTTTATAATAAAATTGGTAGTAGGAGATCGATTCCTTACGCTCTTTTTATTAAATGCTCTACCCACAAATCCTAACAGACAAAGTTTTATATGGTATAGGCTTTGACCGGCTCAGTATCGATCTGAATACTCCCCTACCGGACAGTATTTTTATTAACTTGAAAGTGAATTATTTTTTAAGGTATGTGATTTTCTTAAGTATACAATTAGTGAATGAGACTTGACTTTACTTTAGTGCATGCCTCGAACTAGAACTGGAAAGAACACTTTCCCGCAGGATGGTACAAAAATGAAGCAGAATTCGCGCCCTTCTTTTAATATACCACACCTCACTAAGTATTCGGGACACGTTACGGTGAATCCCGATAGATTCTTTATGATTTTCGACCATCTTGCATTATTGCATTCGTGAAATGAACACAAAAAGAAAGAACTATTACCTATGTACTTACAAGACGTAGCACTTGATTTAGTCCTACAGTTGAAGACCCAGAACCAGTTAGATACGACTAATTACGAACAATTAAAGGATAAATTAGTTGACTTCAGTATACCAAAATTACCGGCATATCGGGTGGAATTCGAAATTTTTCAAGTCCAACAGGGTGAAAACGAGCCAATAGTTGCGTATTTTCTCAGACAATTGAGAATCATTAGACAAGTTCTGCCTCAGACCACCGAGGAGCAGAAAATAAATTGTTTATCCTTAGGTTTAAAGAAAACTTTTTGCAAAAGATAGCATTAGAAACATTTATAACTGTTCACGCCTTACAAACACATTTACATAATCTGGAGAAAGCAAATTACCTAATGAAGAAACGTGATTACGTGGAATTATAACAGGCAATATATTCATTCTGTGATCAGAATTCTCCAGCCAGCAATTTACACTCATCACCAATCGCTGGCGCTTCCTTTCTGTGCATCAACAACAACTGACCTATCCATTATGTAACCCAACACCTAATTGGAATCAGTACCAACAAACTACCCCAGTCTTTCCTACACCTTCAGCACCGCAGCTACAGTGTGCATCACAAAATCAGATAACTCTAAATCCTTCCCCCCAAGTTGCTAATCCGAATGCCCCTCCCGAACTCCCCGCGCCTAGCACATCTAGTAATTCCAGTGCAAATAATTCATTAGACTTTACTAAATTAGCAAATCAAATGGCTGAACTATCTCTTCTGGTAGTTCAAAATGCTATAAAGAACACACAGGTTATAGGTCGAAAAATGCAAATAATGGTAATCAAAATCGACAGAGAAATGGAAATAAGAACATTTCTAAAAATAATGATAAAAGTAATAATAGTAATTCTAGGCCGGAAACGGTTACAGTATGCCGCACATGCTATAAAAAGGTCATTCTTCCAGTACATGCTATAAGAACAATCAGCAGGGAAACGCCTAGGGGGCCCTAGGACAAGCCCTCTCAAGAACATGTTCAGAGGGCCGAAAATCAGCAAGGAAGTGAACAACAAAAATTGCCAAATACATCACTTTATGCAGTGGCTCCGTTATCAGATAGAACGCAGAACATTAAAATGTTAAATCAGGAACATAAATTATTAATTAATGTAACAATTAGTAAAGAAAAATATCCTGTAATCATTGACACTGGCAGTTCATTGACTCTATGGCCTAAAAAGTGGCTTCCTCCAAACACAAAATTGATTCCTTTTAGCACTAATCTACGAGGAATTGAGAATTCCCTCGTAAATTTACGCTATATAGCTTTGATTAAGTTCAGGATTGGCTCAACAAACCTCGGCCTCCGCAGTATCCAATTGAAATTGATACTTAGGAAAAATTATCGGCTAGCACTATGCATGCAATAAAACAACAAGTCGGCTGATGTTTTTACAACTCGAAAGGATACATACCAGCCAGGTCACATTTCTTTTTACCAATTAATGTCAAGAATCGACAAAAGAATAATGAATAGTTTTTATCTCTCCATTCGAAAATCTGCTTGACAAATACGGACCACAAATGTTACCTACTAAAATACCTAAGAATAATTTCACTTTATTAAAATCAAATCCTACTAGTAGCCGGTAACGTTAGTAAAGAACACCCCAAATCCATATGTTGAGAAGAATGTTCAAGAAGTAGATTTACAGGGTGATTACCAAAAAGATGAACAAAATGACGATACATTTTACAGAACGGAACAAGAAATTCACAATAGGCTAGAAGGGACAAAGCACTTTTTGATGTTAAGTTATTCGACATCAATAAAAATTTAACGAGTCAACAGAAAGAAGCGGTACATGATCTACATGATCTACTTTTTAGATACAGGGATGTCTTTTCTTATACACCAACTGACATTGGCTACTTTCGTGGTTATGTGCATAAGATAAGGATAGATAAAGGAGCCTCTTTCTCATCAGAGATCACCTCCCATTCCATTGGCAGTAAGACATTTACAAATTGATTACAGTAAGATTGATTTACGAATTAAACAACTTTTAGACGCTAATATTATTAAAGAGACTAGTGACAGTTCCTTTTCCTCGCCACTTCTCATAGTGAAGAAACCAAATAGTTAAGAGCTCCGCTCAGTTTTGAATTTACAGGCGTGCAATAAATTTACACAATATTTGAGCATTCCGTTCCAGTGCACAGAAGACATATTACGTGTACATAGAGGCAAATCTTGTATTTTGACTATTGACATAAAGTCTAGTTACTTCCAGCTACTATTACATCCCAAAAGTCAAAAATACATGACTTTTGAGCTTAATCATACTAGAAAGGCGTATAAATTTCAACGCTGCGTATTGGGACACACCTCGTCCGCCGCTACCTTAAGTATAGCCGTACGCATGCTATTAGAGGGTCTACCACCGCGCGTAACAGCCTTTGCGGATGACCTCGTTATAGGGAGGAAAAATTGGAAACAACAACTGTCGGAGTTGGAATTGCTCTTTAAAAGGTTAAGAAAACACGATTTTAGAGCAAACTCGAACAAGACCCATCTATTATACTCGGAATTAGAAGTTTTAGGATTCACAGCTAATGGAAAGGAGATCAAAATATCACCTAAAATTACCAACAAAATAAGAAATTTTAAGAAACCAGCCCCTAGACGGACCTTGAAGTGTTTCCTGGGACTATGCTCTTATTTGAGAATACATTTAAAAGATTTTACGGAAAAAGTGGAACCATTTCAAATTCTTTTGAACAAAAATTCAAAATTTAAATGGACAACACAGCATGATGAGCTATTTGAAAAACTTAAAACAGATATTATACAAGCTCCATCTTTGTTTTTCATTTTTATCCATCATTTGAAATCCGAGCATATTCAGATGCATCGCCAACTTCCGCAGGCGGCATATTGGCTTATGATAAAACCAATCAAGAACGTGTTGTTTCCTATTGTAGTCGACGTTTGACTAAAAGTGAGAGAAAAGCCTCAACATAGCAAAAAGAACTATATGCACTGATATATGTTCTTCAAAAATTTCGATATTTCTTACTGAATAGGAGATTTAAATTATTTATAGATGCTAAATGTTTGGCTTCACTTACTACTCAACCGGAGAAAGGCGGGAAATTTAGTCGCTATAAAATATTCTTAGTGGATTACAACTTTGAAATTCAACACATTAAAAGTCAGCAGCATCCCGCAGACATTTTAGCCGCTTAGAAGACAAGCAAGATATACAGCAGGACGAGAATCAAGAAGTTGATAACTTCTCCAGACACAGAAGACGCTAAAGTTTTTGCTTCACACTCCTTAGATCACACTTTTCAAATTGACCAGTCCCTTATGTTACCTAATTTAGCAGATGAACAAAGGAAGGGCCGTTCATTTTTGGACATCATTACTGTATTGGAAAATAAAGAACCTAACAAATTATCTACACTCCTTGCGGCGAAATACTTTTCTCTTAAAAATGGATTATTGTATAGGACTCAGAAACACCCTCAATTATGACTGCTGTATTTACTTTTCGTACTGAAATCTTTACTAGGCAAATGGTTCGAGGCTATCCATAACAACCCAATGGCACCGCACTTCGGGTATACCAAGACATACCAGCCGGCGCTTAGGAAATACTATTTTCCTAATATGAAAGCTTACATAGCCAATAGAATAAAGACATGCAATATTTGCCAAAGACTCAAGAAGTTACCAGCTAAACCACCGGGCCAATTGCTGCATCACCCATCTAAACCCATTGCCACTGCCTGGCAATACGATTCAATTGGCAAGGTGCCGGGCGGAGATGAAAAATTCAAACACATACTAGTTGCTATTGAAATGTCCACGCGATACTCTGTCACCAGAGTTGTAAACAACATCACAGCAGAAGAAATTGAACAATTTCTTCTATATGACATTATTTTTAAATACGAAGCTTCTTCATACCTGTATTTGGACAGACACCCTGTACATAACGCTAAGAGGCTGCAGAACCTAGCAAAATTCTACAATTTTGAATTTAAATTTTATCCAGCGTATGACCGCAAAAATCTGTTTGTAATGGAAACATTCCAGAGAATCGTACAGAACGCTCTTAATTTTTTTGTACAGGAAAATCAAAATCATTGGCCAAAACTAATTCCATACATAACATTCGCAATCAATACATTCGTACAAGCCGGAACAAAATATTTAAGATTTTTTCTTATGCATTAATATGAACCTAAGACTATCTCTGATATTGCATTAGCATCAAGTCCGACGTTTTGCGTCGGCAAGATACATGGAATCGTCCAGGATAATTTAATCGCAAGTTATAATAAACAGAAAACATATTTTGATCGCAGACATCATCAAACTAATTTTGATAAGGGCCAGAAAGTACTTTTTTTCCCAATCGTCAATTTGGAATACCAGAATCATTTTCATCCAAATATGTAGGACCTCTAGAAATTATCGAAAGAGTTGACCCTAATCTTTATAAGATCAAATTTCCGGACTCATATCGTCAAACAATACAGGAGATTTCAGTAGACCGAATTAAGGCATTTTATGAAGATAGAGAAGACATAGAACAAGAATAAATAACTTATTTTTATTTTCTACAAGAGCGAAGACATTAAAAAAAAGCATATAAAAGCTATGGCAGAAAAAAAGATTTGATAGAGTCTGGAATATTTCATCTTTTAAATATGTCTCTTCCTTCAATTACCAGCACAAAAAGAAAAGAACAAGATAACGAAAAACACTTTTCATAAAGATACAAACATTTCCTCTTTGTTTTATAAAAAGCTGATTCATTATTCTGCTACTGAATGAAAGAATGGGGAGACTTGCATTTCCGCGTTTAAAAGGCAGCTGTTCTTTACAAGGACAGCTAATTTATAATTTTACAATTCCTTTATATTTTTCCTTTTTTCATTATAGATTACATGTTGCCACTAGCATCACGCAACATAAATATTACACAGGATATTCCAAAAATCAGGATCATTATACAGGATGTCCAGGAATTTAGGACTACTATTATCATCATCGACATCTAAACTTGGATTATATATATATATATATATATATATATATATATATATATATATATATATATATATATATATATATATATATCCAGCTCAACTATTTTATAAATCATTATTATCTTTGAATAAACAAATAATGCAATACAATATACTAAGTAACTATGCAAAGTACTTACCTAGTAAACACTAAATTTTAGCCTTCTTTTGCCACTTTCATCCACCTTCTTCTCGGACCGCATCGTAACTTCACCGTTCCTATCCAACACTTTTAAATATGTCTCAGCTATAGTTTTGACCTGCTTCCACAATTTATCACTCTTAACTTTATCCAAATGTCTATATGCTTTTACAATCCTCCTCCTGTCTCCCAACACACCTTTTTCCTTTAAATACTTGTTGGTCGATTTTAACACATCACTGCTCATATGCATGTTTCTAAACTGAATGGCACGTATTACTTTATTGCTATACAATATGATTTTGCTATTCAGCATTATTTTTCTTTTCTTTATAGGAAGAACACGTACAATATTAGAATGCTGATCACTTTAGTTTGTTACTTCCTCATTCTGCTTACAGCTGGCGTAAAAGGGAATGAACTTATATGCACACAGTATGGGATCTCAATACCCAAGTTCAAGCCTATAATCAGTTATGACAATATATAATTCCTACCTTATAGGCTCGATTTAGACTTTTCGGCAGTGCACCTTCCAAATGATTCTTGTGCTGGATATGAACAATTAATGACACTTTTGCACGATAAAGAACGTCAATTCACTAATAAAGTCAAAGATATAATACCTTGTGATTTTAAAACAGGATGTTCCAAAAGACCGCGACGGATGATCTTTAACCTATTACTTGGACTCGCAAATTTTGGACTTAGTGGATATAATCTAAATGAAGTTCATAAATTAAAATCAGCTATTAGTCAAATCCACGCACAAAATGATTATCTAAATTCTCAAATACAAGAAATTAAGAAAAGTAATTTTAAACTCTCACATTTGGCAACAAATTTTTCAGTAGCTGTCGAAAAATTGATAACCGAAACTCATCACAATATTTTGCGATTGGTCACAAATGAACGTTTTCTGATCGTTCTTTTTAATTTTCAAAATGTGGAACAATACTTTGATACTATAATACAAACCATTCTTCAAAATAAAGTTAACGACGCTTTAAGAAAACCTGCTTTTGCTAAAGAAATGATTAAACAGAATATAAACCTAAGAGGCACACTAATGGAAAGAGATCTTGGATTATTTTATCACTTTTCAAAAGCATTTTTAATCTCATTCGACCCAGAATCTGCCAATTTAGACATTATAATACAAACACCAATTGTGCATACTAATCATTATCACATTTTATATAAAATTTTTAACAATGGATTTCTAAGGCAGCTCATATACGTATTCAAATACCTGAATATGCAATCTGGACGGACCAAGGAATCTATGAGTTAGACTTATCACTATGCCAATCTCATAATATGTTCTCTATATGTAAATTACAGGCACAACCTCGCTCTCAAAAAACAGACTGTATTTAGTTTTTCGAAATACAACTGATAGCTGCCATCTGAAACTTACTTTATCACAGACTGAGGAATTTTATCTACATACACCCATGGGACTTCATCTTACTACACGTAAACCTGTTAAATAGCGTTCCAAAGAAACCATATGTTAGCTGCTGATGCAGTTAATCGCTCATCAATTTAGTTTTTTAAATATGAAGAATTTCAACGTATAATAACGGATACTTTGAATCTTCCCACTAGAACATCGGGGAATTTTACATTAATATATAGGAAATTACCAAAGAACCCAAATTTGAACTTCACCTACAATTTACAAAATCTACAACGTACTATTACTTCCATGAATTCCTTACTCCAACATGAACAAAGCTCTTTGCTGGATAAGATGCCGGGATTTCATCTCTCCAATGCATTCCCATGGACCATATTTGCAATTGCTACCATCATTATTGTATTATTGATTGGTCTTGGCATATTTTTATATTTTGTTTAAAAATGCCTTATTAATAGCAACGCTTCATAAACATTTTTACTTTATAAAGGATTTCCGATAATTACCAATCGTAATTTCATTTTTTTCTCTTCTTCCAGTACGGAACATCTTTATATCTCAGTGTCAATAGCAGCTTTTTTAGTACTTCTAACTCTTATCATTTTATATATATTATATATCCGTCTTTGCTCGATACCAAAAATATCCAAAACGCCTCGCTTAGAAATATCTCCTCCAATTCCGATGAACACATTTACTACCAAAAATTTGACTAAGGAGCAACCGACATTACAGGCTTCAACACCACTCACTATAAGTGAACTAATATATGTGTATTAACCCAAAGCTTAAAACAACCGTACCTCGAGGGAAATGAAGTGACATATAATATGCACCGATCATGCCTGTGTTTACGGACTAACTGTTTAGTACTTTCTTCCGCTATCTTATTGCTGCTCCAAAAAGTGATTTTTTCAGTGTTGCAAGTATTATTAATGTTTTTAATGATTTTTTATGTGACACCTCATTGTTGTCAACCTTCATGTAAAGAAAACTAACCCTTCGGCTTATTTTTTAAACAAGGCAGGGGTGTAGTATTAGGGGGGTCCTTAGGTATATGGGAAAAAATAAATTTTCGAATTTCTTCCGCCGCACCCCCTATTTCTTTTCCTTTGGTAATAGAAACATCATACATAAAATTTCACAAAAATCCATCAACGTTAACCCGTGCCGCAAAGCAGTTGATTTCTGTAAAAAGAAATCCATGTGAATTTCAATGGCACTCAATTTACTATTTGTCAATAAACGTATAATAATTATCACAAATGGAAATAGGACAATATAAAGCTTTCCTGTGTAATTCAGAATTGACTGGGTTTCAAATACAGTCGGTTGGTTATCAGGCAACAAGCTGCAAGCATCATGATCATCGTCCGTATATATAGTACTTATGGTAATGCACAGTATTATGAATCACTGTGGAAAAGATATTTGGATCTGTTTCTCATGCCACTTGCTTCGTTAGTAAAATTTACATGAGTTAGAAATCAATCAGCTAATAAATACAAGTAAAAATGATAGTGGCTGATATTCCAAAAAATTGACAAAAAATATATTTGAATTGTCGATCGACTTAATGATAACTTTTACTTTTTACACAAGGTAGCTTTTCCACATCCTGGAAACAAGTTTCAATAGTTTTTCACCACTTGCAAAAGGAATTGTTTTTGTTCTTCATTTTTAGTTAGAACTGCATTGTGATCCTCCATTAAATTTACGCTCTCTCCGCTGCGTCATTTGTAACATGCATCTTATCAACTACTTTTTTCCCGAAAAGAAATTCATCATTTGTCGATCAACAAACCGGATCAAGGTCTAGAAAACCTGTCGAAATCCGAAAACTTTCGAAGAACTTGTTCGTGTTTCCTATCGCAAAATCAGCAATTTCTTTTTCTTCAATATCATCTATTTCACTAGCGTGCAGTTCAAATCACTTCATCGTTTCATATGAACTATCACTATTTTAATTTTTTTCTCTTATTTTGTGTTTTGTTCATTATTGACATTCTCGTCAAAAAATGAAAGCGCTTACACTCCTCTGGGAGTTACCAAAGATGTTAGGAAAACTTCAATAAAGCCATTCTCGAGACGAGTTTATGAGTTTGTACGTTTGAAGGCTCTTCAAAAATTGTAAATCTTGATGTGGTGAACGAGATGCACTGGGACAAGTAAACCAAGCTTTTACATACAACATAAACAAAGCTTTTTAGAACAGGAAAAGTGCACACTTGACGCAGTCCTTCTACTTCCTGCTCATTTAATTTAAACTGATTACTAAAGAGAAATATTTTTAAACATTATAAGGTTTTTCCCATCCATCTTGCCTGATGTACAGCTCCAGGAAAACGGAAAGAAATACCTCCAGGAGGCGTACTGTAAGCTCCTAAAGTTCTCTGTAATCGTCTCTGCAATGCTTCTCTGGCTTTCCAAATTTTGAATTAGCGTATCTTTTTTCATATTGCAAAGAACTGAATTAACACTTCGATCAGAAATTCCTGTAACAAAATTGTTGTGTTGAAATCTCGGCCACTCTTTCTGGAAGCGCTTAAAAATTGGCACCTCTGGACCGGAAGAAACTGAAACACATTCTTCAAATACACACTTTAATGGCAATTCAAAAATGTGATGCTTACATGGAAGATATAAAAGATCTTTTTTCCAATTTCTGTTCAAGAAGAATACCAGCTCCATTGATAGTCCAGTATTAGAAGAAGTAGTGTCCCAATGCCTCTGATGTTGCGATTAATATGTGCATGGAGCTCTATCAATCAATTTATAGCGATCAAAAGGCATAACGAGTCGTGAAGTAATAAAACGTACTTTTCCTCTTCTTCTCGGAGATCCTGTCACTACCTCATCAGAATCTACTCCTTCCATTGAAATTGTATTTTCTGTTAGGCATACATCTTCGTCTTCACCACTTGAATTGATAATCGGCTATTCACCCGTTTCGCTCACTTCACAAGTCGTCCTTTTTGCCTTTGAGATATAAGGAATTCCTTGTCCTCTCCTGAATTTGTATTAAGTCTAAAGATGGGAGAAAAAATATATACAGATGTGCAGATGGCTTGTTGGGTATTACTATTGCTTTGTTATGTCTGTGAGACTACATCCGCAACTGTAGCAGAGTAGCTGATGTTGAATTCATTACGATCTAAGGAAATATATTAAAGGCGTGGCGTGCGATGAACGTTCCGTAGAGCGCATTTGGTTCTATAGCTGGATTTATGTGTCTTGGTAAAGTATGCCAGAAAACTACAGATTTTTTTTTGCCGTTTACCCGGTTAAAGGGTTTTGTCCTTTCTTCGAGAGAGTGATTCATAAACATTTAGGACTCCATAATATTATAGTAGGTCTATGAGATTTTTCTTTATTCATTAAGAATTAAATAATTTATTAAATAATTTATACATACATACAATAGTGATAATGATTAATCAAGGGAACGATAACTAAACAATAACAATAATAACAAAAGGTAATAGGTGCACAAAACGAATATACAAGGTGATAGATTCACAATGAGTGTATAAGTGAAAAGTAGAACAATATTATATATATGCATATAGGCAAAAAAGGGAAAAGGCTAGTAACGAAGTAGAAAACATAATATATAACTGAAAAGACGATATGATGAAATGGTAATGAATAAATTGCACTAGACGCCACATCACGAGGTTTTGTTAGTGGACAGATGCAGTTATCTTCTGTTCCTGGGGCTACTCAGGAACTGATGAAGACAGGGGAGGCCCATATTAGTTGGTAATCACTGTGCGTGTGATGGATAAACATGAGGTGATAGATGACGTGGATGATATATAGCAAAGATCTCGGGGTCTCTAGTGGCAGGGTCCAATTGGAGGTGATATAGTGTCATATAGTGTTGCAACGGAGAGTCGATATATCGTGGTGGTGCATCGTTGTCTCTATCGTAGCGTATAATGTCCTGTAGCATTTCATGGTGTAAGTCATACCGAGTAGTAATATATCGGATTCGAAGCTGCTCCAAGTGTGGAATTAACCCATTGTGTCCCCTTGGCAACTTAAGTTGCCACGGCAATTTTTCGTTATAGCGCAGAAATTCATGGATTGACGTTGCAGGTTTTAACCATGAAGTTACTTTGGAGTCTGTTTCGTCATAGCTTCGTTGCATTTTCTTTGTATGATATATTGACGTAAGATTAGCACTGTTTTTGGCTACAATGTATTTTGAGTAGAAAGACTCAACTGGATTGATTTCAAAGACTCCAGAAGGAAGGATTGAAGGTTTGTAAAGGAAGGATTAACATGATTTTAATAGTTATATTTCCGCAGTGTATTTTCTCCCTCAAAATTGTATCTTTTCAAAATGTTCTCTTTTTTGAATATGTATGTGCCATTTGGCAACTTAAGCTGCCGGCCTAAAAAACAAGAAAAAATAAATATTTTTCAAAAATATTCTAATTTCTATTTTAGAGTACTATTAAGACCAAATAGGCGAAAGAAAACTTTTCAAAATACCACTGGGGAATTCTGGGCACTAATGGGTTAAGGACGGAAAATCGATAAGATCGTACAGGAGCCTGGTTGGACTTGGTACCTGATTCTATACGCTAACCGTAAAGCATGTCTCTCCATGATACACAATTTTTGATAATATTTATCAGATGCAGAGACCCAAGCCGTGTGACCATAGGTTAAGGTACTTCGCATGAATGTTTTGTAGGTATTTATACCGTAGAGGGTTTTAAGCCCCAGCTTGTACCAAGTAGCCTTTTAAGCAAATTGAGTCGAGTTTGGGCCTGGGTGACAACCTTCTGAAGATGAGGAATCCAAGTTAGTTTACTGTCAAAGACGATACCGAGGTAAGTCAGAGTCGAATGAACCGGAACTAGTGTATGTTCAACATGAAGGCGTAGTAAAGTCGGGTTACGGTACACTCTGGAGCGCCGTCCTGGTGGTAAAAATACAAGTGATTGTGTCTTCGCAGAGTTAATACTCAGTCTCCATATGTTACACCAGTCGACAAATCGATCAATAGCAGGTTGCATAAGGCGATTAATTTGCTGAATAGTACGGGCTGTTGAAAGAAAAGCTATGTCGTCAGCAAACTGATAAATTTGGATGTTGGCTGGTAATCTGAGATCGGCAACGTATAAGAGATAGAGGAGAGGCGACAAAGACGAACCTTGAGGAACTCCAGAGTGTAAGAAGATTGGATGAGAAAGAGTGCTGTTTATGGATATGTATGCCAGACGTCCTGTTAAGAAGGAATTGACCAAGCGTATGTAGGAAGTAGGTAATATATATTGATGTAATAAGCCCAAGATGCCAAACTTTATCAAACGCTTTCTCGAGATCAAACGTGACTAAACAAGAAGGAGAACCCCGGTTATATCGGTTATAAACGGCCGTGGTAAGACGTAATAACTGATCTATAGTACTAAAATGAGGCCGGAAACCAGCGTGATGGATAGCCAGAAAATTGTGACTTCGGATATGGTCATGAAGTCAGCGAACAAGAATCCGTTCCAAGATTTTACAGAGGCAGCTTGTTAAATGAATTGGTCTATACGACTGAACATCCGATGGGGGTTTCTTTGGCTTGGGAAATAAAATAACCTTAGAGTATTTCCAATCAAGTGGAAAGAAACCAGTACGAAGGATGAAAGTATAAAGTTGGCTGAGGAATAGAAGAAAAGAAGGAGGCGCATGTTTGATGAGTACATACGTGATGCGATCAAAGCCAGGTGCAGTATTGCGTTTCTTTTATAGAATTGTAGTGATATCATCTGGTGTGATAGGCTGTGTAAGTGGATTATTTGGTTCAAGAAGATGATTATCTGACGGTTGTAAGTGAGCTGAGGTCGGATCAGTGTGGCGGTTGATGATTGTTTGAAGTCGTTGTGGCGTGTGCCACCCAGTCAACGGAGTAAAGATACGTTCAAAAAAGAGGGCGAAGGTATTTGCCTTCTCTAAGTCAGTAGTGAGAGCTTGATTGTTCTGAGTGAGCGGATATGGCGTAGATGAAGTTGTGACAGTAAGTTGATGAAACTTACGCCTGTATTTGCTTGGATGAGTTTCGGCAGCCAGAGTATTACATGTACGGATTCACTGAGCAACTATGTAGTTATGTGTTATGCGTAGGTACTGACGATGGAGTCTAAGTGCTTCTAAGTTGCCACTCATTCGGTACTCTCGGTATGTTCTACGTGACGCAGTTATTAAGGAAAGGTATCGCGGCGGTAATGTGGGTTTATGAGGATGTGTGTTAGTAGTAGGAATGGAGCGGTCAGCCACATTTTGAACTGCTTCGGTTACTGTAGTGACTAATAAATCCCGGTTATGTTGTGAATTAGGCACAGTGAGCGGAATCATGGCATCAAGTGCGGAGCGGTATTGATCCCAATCAGCCTGATCGTAACGGTAGATTTTCTTAGCTGGCAATGGATGTGAAGATTGTGCTGTGCAGCGTAGCTCTAACTTAATAGGAACATGATCGCTTCCTATGGAGTCCAGTATCGAGATGGTGATAAACTGTGTCAAAGAAGATGAAGTAATAACATCAGGAGTACTGTTACTAGCTGGTCGTGTACGCTTAGGTAGAATATGAAATTCCCCAGTAGGAGTATTTTGAATGAATTGAGAAAGTGCTGTTTGTCTCTCTGGGTACGACTATGGAAATTTAAGTCTGCCATAATACTGTAATGCTTAGAGTGGGAGTCGATGAAGCGAAAGAAACCATAGTTGAGTTTTTTTCCTGGGCGAAAATAGATCGTAGCAAAGGTGACGGTACGGCTTCGAAAGTAGATAGTAGTTATGTTCAGGAAGAGCAATATTATGAGGTGCTGTTACGGATCGATATGGCAGGCGATTGCAAATACCGATAACTGTGCCACTATAAAGACGTGGCCTTGCAGGGGCATCGTGACGGAGTATGGTATATTTCGGTATGTAGCAATTCAAGTAAGGAGCCAGATATGTTTCGTTCAACGCAAAAGCTGATATTCGTTCTTCTTGTAGTAATTACGTGAAAAACACTTTATGGGTCAGTAAGAAGCGGATGTTCATAAAGAGTAAGGTGTAAGGCATAATAAATACACAGAAAAATTTAGAGATGAATTTCGCCATATTAGACATAAACTTCAAGGGGTTGGATTTGATAGTGTACTGTGGGCCGAGAGTAGGTGGCATGAAGCTGAATATTAAATAGTATTTTTGCTGCATGAATGATTTGAGTAAGTATGTGAGTCCGAAGAAACGGATGGATATTGTGTAAAGTAATGGTGAGAAAGCGTAGTAAGTCTTCAACAGTAGCTGGATGAAGTAATGAGTTGGCAGGTGGAGTCGGCGGATCAACGGAGCGAATAGGAGCAACCAGTTCCAGTTTTGAAGGTTCAGGTTGTGGTTTGGCTTTGCATTTATAGCTGTATGTCGGATGTTTTTCAGGACATGCACTACATTGCGGTGGTGCCTTTTGATTGGGGCATTCCCTGGTAGGATGTTGCATGGAACAATAGCCACATTTAATGATATTAGTGCATTCTGACGTGGGATGTGAATTATACTACTGGCATCGCTCACAGCGCAATGGAAGAGGCTGCGACAAATATACGCTCTTTTAGACAGAAGTTGATCGATTA
This sequence comes from Thermobia domestica, assembly GCF_964235325.1. Classification (NCBI taxonomy): domain Eukaryota; kingdom Metazoa; phylum Arthropoda; class Insecta; order Zygentoma; family Lepismatidae; genus Thermobia; species Thermobia domestica. The sequence continues at coordinate 140,686,819 of NC_137469.1, read as the reverse complement.
GTTGTGGTTGGTCTGTAAGCACACGTACAAGATAGGTTGCTCCTAAGTTGTTCTTTATTCGGATGCAACGTTTTACAGGAAACCCTTCTTGATGCAGTTCCTCGTATATTTCTTTATCTGTGAGGTCTGGTTCTACTTCGCGTATTACCACCGATAACATTGGAGGGCGTTTAGGAGGCGGAGGTGTTTTGCGTGTGGTAGGAGTTAAGGCAGAGAGTTGTGCTTTTGGCCCAAAGATTTCGAAAGTGGCCTTATTCCGGACATGAGTTGCAAAATTAAACCTGGTTGATTTTATGATAATGCCTTTACGAGTTTTGATTATTTCACGGATCTCAAGTCGTGGTACAAATTTGACTAATTGTTGAAAGACGGCACGTACCGAATTGTATTTGGTGTCAAAATCGGTGAGTAAGAAGTTATAGATGATGTCTTGAGTAGAGGTTGCTGAGGTATCTGATCCATTAGTTGTTGAAGTCCAATCCATGTTGTTTGTTTGCTGGTTGTCATTACTAGTGCGTGGCCGTTTTGGAGGATCAGAGGTAGAGTCACGTCCATGTGGTGATCTAGAACGAGTTCGTTGATCTCGAGGTGCGCTTTCCCCAGTATCAGTGTTGTCCCCTGTTTGTGCATTACTGCTTCCCTTAGTGCCAGTAACAATACGGGGATGTGTTTTCTGACGTCCGTTTGGTCCGATATTAATAGGAATTTGGGGATCGAGATGATGCAGTGGTCCGGAAGCGTTGCCAAGGTCCGTCATGATGAGAATGGAGCTTAGGGCCGAAGCCCAAAAGAAGCGAAATGAAAGATGAATAAATGATGTTCAAAAAGCAAGCTTGCCCTCCGAAAGTGAGAACTTTCGTCAATCCTCTAAGTGCGTAAGTGTGCTATGCTCACAAGTACGTTTTGCAATACTTGGTCCTAGTTGGCACAGTAACTAACACAGGAGAGGTTAGGCTTCTTGGTAGATTATGAAAACTACAGATTTTTTTTGGCTAGCCGGAGGCTAGCATCCTTTTAGAGGGCTACACCCTCTTTTAGGTATAGGATGTGAGAGGATAGTTTAGGTTCAGAGGAACAATGGTTGGGCTAAGTGATATTCGTTAGGGATCCTTTATTATTTTTATTTATCTGAACCAGGACATTATGATCTTTGCGACCATAATCATAACGTTAAGAAAGGTATTCTACGTTTATTAGACAGAACTTGCAATGTAGATTAGGTGTTACACATAGAAAAATATATTATAACAATGACTATGATAAAATATATACAATAACAATAACTATGAAGGGAAGCGCAACATAATGGGATACAGTAAATGGTTATTATTTGATATGAACACATACAAAATAATTAACATGTAAAGTATTAATCAGACAATAATGAGGGCGAGGAATGTGATGAAGTGCGATGCACGGGACAACACATGGTTATGTTAGGAAGACGAATGAGTGTTAATTTCTGCCTAGGGGCATCTCTAGGCTGATGAGGACGATGGGAGCCCTGTTAGGCACAAGAGGTATCACTGTGCAGTAAATGAAGGGAAAATGTGAGGTAGATGGGCATGAAGTTGATAGTCTTGTAACAGGACTCGATCTGGATGATCGGGAGGCAGAGTGTAACAGTAAAGGGTGAAAAGGAGACAAAGTGGAGAGTAAATGTACCGACGACGGACAGGATGAAGTTCATGAAAATGCATACTGGCCATGAGAAATGGATGCTGAGAGCTGTAACGAGCTGAGATGAATTTCTGTCGGAGAGACTCAAGATGATATGTGATGCTGGGGAATTTGATGAGTTCATAAAGTTCTCTGGTGGGGCTGGGTAGCTGGATACGGTGGGCTATGCGGAATGCGTGCCGTTCGAGAATTCGCAGCTTTTCGTAAAAGGAAGCTGGTGCAGAAGTCCAGGCGGGGAAGCCGTAGCTGAGAACTGGACGCATGAATGCTTTGTATGCATTAAGGACTATGGTCGGTTGGAGTCCCCAGGTCGTACCAGTGAGGCGCTTCAGGAGATTTAGGCGTTGGTAGCCTTTGACAGCGATGTGCTGTAGGTGAGCTTTCCAGGTTAGCTGAGTATCATAAATGATGCCTAGGTAGGTGACTGTTCTAGTTGGAATGATGGGAGTATCGTGAACCCGAAGTGAGAGTAACGACGGGTTTCGATGGACCTTAGAACGTTTGCGAGGTACAATGAAAGTGATAGCTTGAGTTTCCGCTGCATTAATAGAGAGGTGCCACGTGGTGCACCAACGAGGGAAGCGATTAATGGCCTCTTGCAGATGTTGATTAATTTGCCGAATAGTGTTACCCAAGGCTAGAAAGGCAGTATCGTCCGCATATTGAAATAAATAAATGTCAGAAGGAATCGAAGGAAAATCGGCCACAAAAATGATGAACAATAGAGGTGATAAAGCAGAACCCTGAGGTACTCCAGACAGAAGAAATATAGGATGAGAGAGCTGATTGTTGATGGAGACGTAAGAAAGTCGACAGACCAGAAAGTGATAAATAAAACGAACGTAAGCAGTGGGAAATTTAAGGTTAATAAGTTTGTAAAGAAGTGCAAGATGCCGTACCTTGTCAAAGGCTTTCTCCAAGTCAAATAGTAGAAGGCAAGAGGGTTTGATAGAGTTGTAGTGGATTGTGATTAGACTGGTGAGGCGAAGGAGCTGATCGTTGATGGAGTAGGAAGGTCGGAAGCCTGCTTGGTGAATAGGAAGTATACCTTTAGTTTCGAGATACGGATGGAGTCGCTTAACAATGATACGTTCTAGAATTTTACTGAAAGTAGATGTTAACTGGATCGGAAGGTAGGAGGATATGTCAGTTGGAGCCTTATGGGGCCTTAGAAACATCAGAGTTTTAGAAGTTTTCCAGTCTGTTGGAAAGAAGCCTATGCGAAGAATGAATGTGTAGATAAGGGTAACAGATTCAATAATAATGGAGGACCGTCTTTGGTATGCCTATATGTAATGTTGTCAAAGCCAGGGGCTGAATTTCGCTTACGGTTAACAACATTAATGATTTCATCGGTAGTGATGGATGTTGTGAGTGGATGATTTGGTAAGGTACGAGAGACGTTAAGCTGTAAGTCAGGAGATGCAAGACTGATGCGGTTAACAGGGTGTGCATTGGTGAAATTGGTAGATGGTGCAGGTGTAAAGATGTCCTGTAAGTAATCAGCAAAAGCGTTTGCTTTCTCTTTGTCAGTTTGGAGCGGAGCGTTATTGCGAAGAAGTGGGTAATGTGGCTTGGTATATTTGCCACACAGGGCATTAAACCTTTTCCAAAATTTTGTGGGATGGCTGGTTTCATTAAGAGCATTACACGTTTTGACCCATTGTCTCAGTTTATAAGCCTTGATATAATTTCGAGCAGTACGCTGTAAAACTAAAGAAACCTTTTTTGTTCGTTGTCCCGTTTAAAGGGTTGTGCTTTTTCTTCGGGTAAGTGTTGAACTGGATATCAAGTGTCTCTATGGAAATGTAGGTGGTCTAAGGGTTGCCAGGTTTATTATTTTTTTATTCATCACATTAATATGAAACATACATGGATTGAAATGCTACAGATTTTTTTTGCTAGCCGCGGCTAGCCACCCGTGCGAGGGTTACGCCCTCTATGGGAAGGTAGATGCATGGAAACTGATAGGAAGAACAGTGGGAGTTGGTATATGTGATATTTGTATACTGATATGTGGATGATGAAGGATAAAGAGAAAGGAAATGGTGAAACAATGAAGGAAGATTGTGGATATCATTTATTTATTTATTTATTTATTTATTTATTATCTCACTTTTCGGAGGGACATTGTGATCTTTGGATCACAATCATGAAGTGATGATGGAGGTGATGAGCATGATGTGATGAAGTGCGATACACAGCATACACAATACAGGGTTATGTTAGTGGACAGATGCATGTTATTCTTCTCGCTTGGGGGCTACTCCAAGCATTGATGAAAAGACAGCGGGAGCCCAGATTAGTTACAAAGGAGTTACTGTGCGAATGATGGACATATGAAGGGTGGGATGACGTCGGCCTTCAATTCTGCGGCTAAGAGGAGATGATGGTGATTCGGAGGAAGAGTGTAGTGATAGAGTGTAAAAAGCAGCGTCAATGGTGTATGGAGAAGATGGGCACGAAGTGGAAAGTCGATGTGTGCTGTCATCGTATCGATGAGGAGTGGGTGGCGATCCTCAAGACGAGTGGTGATGTACTTAAGACGGAGAGACTCAAGATGGAAAAGAATATGTGGAAAGATCATGCGTTGATAAAGTTCGTATGTCGGACTGGGTAGTTTGATTCTGTAAGCAATGCGTAGTGCATGTCGTTCCAATATCTTCAGTTTATTGTAGAATGAGAGTGGTGCTGCAATCCATGCTAGATGAGCATATGTGATAACCGGACATAGAAATACTTTATAGAAGTTGAGTACAGTTTTTGGACTGAGACCCCAAGTAGTGCCTGTAAGACGTTTAAGTAAATTAAGACGATTGTAAGCTTTGGCGGTGATGTGCTGCAAATGAGCCTTCCAGGTGAGATGTGTGTCTAAGACAAGTCCTAAATATGTTACTGTTTTGCTGAGTGGAAGACGTGTATCGCTGACTGTGAGATGAAGGAGCTTGGGATTTCTCTGTACTTTTGTGCGCTTTTTAGGGTGTAGGAAAACTAAAGTTTGTGTCTTGAGAGCGTTGATCTTTAAGCGCCACACTTTACACCATTGGACAAATGAATCTGGCGGATTGCATAGAAGTATTTAGCTGATGGATGGTTTTGCCCAGCGCTAAGAAGGCGGTGGCATCTGCGTATTGAAAAACATGTATATTATTGGGCAGAGTTGGAAAGTCGGCTACATAGAGAAGATACAATAGTGGAGAAAGAGACGATCCTTGCGGTACACCAGAATGAAGAAATATTGGATGAGAGAAGGTATGATTAATGGTAACATATGCTAGGCGACAGAACAGGAAATTATATATGAATCTGATGTAAGTAAGAGGAAGACGAAAGTTGAGAAGTTTATAAACAAGGCCATGGTGCCAAACCTTGTCAAAAGCTTTTTCAAGATCAAAGAGAGTTAAACAAGATGGCCAGGAAGTATTATAGTGATTTGTGATGTAATTAAGAAGGCCTAATAACTGATCATTAATACTGAAATTTGGACGAAAACCTGCTTGATGTGATGGTCATAAATTATATCTGGAAAGATGTGTATGAAGACGGTATACTAGAATCTTTTCTAAGATTTTGCTGAAGACTGGAGTCAATTGGATAGGTCGATATGAGGAGACACAGTCGGCGGGTTAGTTGGGTTTGAGAAACATCAGTACCTTTGAAGTTTTCCACTGTAATGGTATATAGCCAGTGCGGAGGATGAATGTAAAGATGAGAGAAATAATGTATAATACTGCGTATGGACTTTCCTTGATATGTCGATATGAGATCAGTGCTAGGTGCGGTGTTTCGTTTTCGTGCAATAGCTGTGCTGATATCTTTTGGAGTGATGGGCTTTGTAAGAGGACGTGATGTATTAAGCGGATGAGTACTGTTTGGCTGAAGATGAGGTGAAGAAAAGTTGAAGTGATCCACTGGGTGATTGCGAACTGGATGTTCGGGAGTGAGCGGTGTAAAGATATCTTGGAGATAAGTGGCGAAGGCGATTGCTTTGTCCAGATCAGAGTCTAAAGTAGAGTCATTGATGATGATCGGGTATGAAGTTTTGATATGTTTGCCAGAGAGAGCGTTTAGCCGTTTCCAATATCGAGTAGGATGAGAGGTTTCGGAGAGAGAATTGCAAGTTTTGATCCATTGTCTTAATTTAAAGGCTTTAACATAATTGTGAACAGTGCGCTGGAGTGCTCTGTGATGTCTAAGTGCCTCTCGATTTCCTGTGCGAGTATATTCACGGAAGAACTGACGTGATCGTTTTACCATGGCAAGATATTGTGGTGGAAGTTTAGGTTTGTGTGGTGCATATTGAGATTGTGGTATATATTGTGCAGATGCTTCATTGATATGATTGGTGATAGTCTCTAATGATTGATATAACTCTGACTCTGTTGTAGGAGGATTTAGACCCTCGAGATGTTCAGTGAGGTATGTTCGATATTTCTCCCAGTCCGCTTTGTCATATCGAGGAATCATGCGAGGTGGAGGTGCGTCGAGAGGTCGGGGGGTACGGCATTTGATACTGAGTTTTATGGACACATGGTCACTCCCGAAAGGATCGAGGACATCTATAGCGGAGCGTGGCGTTACAGGGGCAGACGTGATAGCGATATCGGGTGTGGTATTTGATTCAGGTCTGGTTGGTATAGGTAGGTGATGAAAAGTGCTCGTCGTATTGGTGAGAATGAAATTCAAAAAATGAGTTTGGTCTCTGTTGGAACGACTATGGAAATTGATATCGGCTAGAATGATTTAACGCTGAAAATTGTTCGATATGTATTGAAAAAATGACAGAGTAATTGGATGCCCTGGGCGGACGTAGATAGTGGCCACTGTAATATAATCGGATTTGTAGTAAAGAGTGATTACTAGATTTTCTGAAAGGTTCTGAATTGCTGGAGTGTGGATACGATATGGGATCTGAGGGGAAAACCCAACAACTACCCCGCCATTTGCCCGACGTGCTGGTAAAGTATTGTCATTGCGAATGATCGTATACCCTGGTAATTTGCATTTCATTTTGGGAGTCAGATATGTTTCGTTAAGGAGAAAAGCATCGACTTTCTCTTCGAGTAACAGTTGTTCAAATAGTATTTTGTGGGTGCAGAGAGTGCGTATGTTAGCAAACAGAAAAACAATACCCATAATGTCCATTCTGAGATGATATTTAGAAGGTTTGTGAAGATGGGAAATTATGAAAGTAGGCAGTTGGACCATTGTAAGTCGCTTGGAACTGAAGATGGAAGACTGATTGGGCAGCATACTGAACGTGTTGTAGAACTAAGGGACGTGCAAACGGATGGATGTTTTGTAGAGTAAGAGTAATGAAGGCAAGAAGCTGTTTAATAGTAATTGGTTGATCAGATGTGCTGGGTTCGGAAGTTTGATTCTGTGCGTCATGTATTCTAAGTAGCACTACTAGTTCACGTTTGGCTTCTTCTGGAGTAGGTTTGGCTTTGCATTTATAGATATAGGCTGGATGACGTTCATGACAGGTTGAACACTCAGGCGGCCGTTGCATATTTGGACAAGAGCGGGTAGGATGAGGGCCACCGCAGTAGCCACATTTAAACAGATTTACGCATTTAGGTGTAGTATGAGTGTATTCCTGGCATCGATCGCAGCGTATGGGAAGAGGAGGCGATGTTTTGTATGGTTCCACTCTATGTCTTTGCTTGTTCAGTGTTCAAGCAGGTCGTCAATAGTTTCCTGCGACTCTGTCAGTACCCTGACCATATAAGTAGCTCCTTGATTATTTCTAATGCGAATGCACTTTTTGAAGGTGTATCCCTCGTGGTGTAGTTCCTCTTCGATTTCTTCGTCACTGTAAGACGGATCAACACCGCGGATGACTACAGATAGAACAGGAGTTCGTCTGGGTGGTGGCATTTGTTTCTTACGGTTGTCGTTCAGTTTTGTGAGTTTTGCTGTTTTTCCAAATATCTCAAAACTATGTTTGTCTCTGACTGTTGTTGCGAAGTTAGGTAATTGCGATTTAATAATGTATCCGTTTTGAGTTTGAATGATCTGTGTGATTTCTGAACGAGGTCGATATTTGAGAAGTTGCTGGAGTAGAAGTTTGGTGTTCCGGAATTTCGGATCATAATCCTAGAGTAGAAAGTTATGAATTTCTGTCTGTGGTTTCTGAGGAAATTGTTGAATGCCATCAACAATCATAAGGCGAGAGCTGTCGTCTGAACTGGCGATGCTGACATTGTCAGCATGATGCTTTTTGTGAGGAGGAGATTTTGGATTAGATTCTGGGTCGCCGTCAATAGGATTACCCACTAATCCGTGATCGTGATCTGAAGTGACAAAAGCGTCCTTGTAACTTTTGCGCTTCTCTACCTTCGTAGAGACAGTAGAAGCTGTAGGAACTGCAGGCGGAAGACCAGGATGCTGTCCACTGGCCATAGTAGCCGGACAAGATGATTTCTAGAACGCTGTGTATGTAAGTGTAGCAGATGTCTATTGCAGAACAGATGATGTGATGAGTGATGAATGATGAAGCAAAAGCTTCCAAAAATTAGTACACTAATGTGTACGGTAGTGCAGCCTCCACTCGGGTGAAACTCTTGATCTCTCTCACTCTCTCGCCCAAAAACTGAGAACTGCCACGCTTGCGTCCACAAACGCATAATATTCTCAGCCTAGACTTGACACTACAGGAATGCCTCTACTGAGAAAGCTGGAAACCAGCTAAGTATCCCTGCTATAGAAACTTTTTTTGCCAGCTAGCCGACGCTAGCTACAACCCGAAGAGTGTTACGCCCTCTGTAGGGGAAGATATTTTTAATAGATTTGTGCTGTTCAGGAAGCCGTGGTTGGGATATGGGTTGATACATAAACTTTATTGTTCAAATTGTGATGGTCATTATGTCCTTTAACCATAAGCATGAGGTAAAGGAAAGACATAAGCTTCAGTGAAGGAAAAGCATAACTGTAAAATGATATGAGATGAGAAGATGATATGAAGTGCGAAACTCATTACAACACATAGGTTCTGTTAGTTGAACAAATGCAGGTTATCTTCTCGCCTAGGGGCGGCGCTAGGCAGCAATGAAGACAGAGGAGCCCTGTTAGTACAGAAGGTATTACTGTGCATATGATGGCCATATGTGAGGTAGATGAGCGTCTGTAGAGTATGGTTCGTAATAGGCGGTGTCAGGGTGGTCTGGAGGTAGCGTGTAGCGGTATAGAGTAAACAGTAGTGAGAGCGGCGGGAAAAGAGCAGCAGTACGGGAGATGCTTCGGGCGTGGTCTTCAAAAGTTTTCTGGAGAAGTGGATGATTGCTGTGCAGGCGCTGGGTGATGTCTTTGATTCGGAGTGTTTCTAAATGATACAAGATGTGTGGAAAGTCTGTCATAAAGATCTTGAGTGGGACTTGGTAATTTGATACGGAAAGCGATTCGCAAAGCATGACGTTCCAGGATGCGTAATTTCTCATAGTAGAGGATCGGAGCAGATATCCAAGCTGTAAATCCGTACGTGAGAATAGAACGGAGAAAGACCTTGTATGTGTTGAGAATTGTATGAGCATTGAGTCCCCAAGTAGTTCCAGCAAGACGTTTCAGGAGATTGAGGTGAGAGTAAGCCTTCTTGGAGATATCTTTTAGGTGTGCTGTCCAGGTTAGATGCTGATCGAAAGTGACTCCAAGGTATTTTGACACTGCGAGTAGGGTTGAGCAATACATCTTGCACTGTGAGGTGCAGAAGCCTTGGATTTCTGTGGCACGGGAACGATGCTTCGGAGCAAAAAAGAGAATTGCTTGAGTTTTTGCAGCGTTTATTTTTAGTCTCTAGTGAGAACACCAGTCAACAAAGGCATTGATAGAATCCTGTAGAGCGAGATTGAGTTGGTGAATGGTTTTCCCTGTCGCAAAGAAAGCAGTGTCATCGGCGTACTGGAACAGTTTAACTGTAGCTGGAACAGGTGGAAAGTCGGAAACAAAGAGAATATATAATAACGGCGACAAAGCCGATCCTTGTGGAACTCCGGAATGGAGAAAAATGGGAAATGAAAAACTGGAGTTGATACAGACGTATGCCAGTCGCCAAGAGAGAAAATTAAAAATGAATCTGATGTAAGCAATAGGCAATCGGAGCTCTTTGAGTTTATAAATGAGAGCGGGATGCCAGACCTTGTCGAATGCCTTTTCGAGATCAAACAGGACCAAACATGATGGATTGCCTGTGTTAAAGTGATTATAGATGGAATTGGAAAGGCGAAGCAACTGATCATTTATGCTGAAAGAAGGTCTAAAACCAGCTTGTTCGAGTGGAATGACGTTGTGTAGTGCCAGGTACGGATGAAGACGTTTAACAATGATGCGTTCCAGTATTTTACTAAAGGTTGACGTTAGTTTAATAGGGCGGTACGAGCTAACAGAGGCAACAGGTTTATGTGGTTTTAGGAACATTAGGGTTTTTGAAGTTTTCCAATCAGCAGGTATAAAGCTAGTTCTAAGAATAAAGGTATAGATTAGACTAGGAATGCAATGGATATACCCGATTGCAATGAAATGAGCTGAGCGAGCTTAAACTACGTAATCAGTTTATTCTGACTTTTTCAACATCTACACATACTCTATCAGCGTGCTAAGTTTGGTTGAGATCGGCCAAACGGTCTAGGAGCAAGCGTTTTTCGGTGATTATTCCTCGATGGTACATCGGATTTTTTATTTCGACCTATGTTCTCACTCAGCACGACATACTCTATCAGCGTGCTAAGTTTGGTTGAGATCGGCCAAACGGTCTAGGAGCAAGCGTTTTTCGGTGATTATTCCTCGATGGTACATCGGATTTTTTATTTCGACCTATGTTCTCACTCAGCACGACATACTCTATCAGCGTGCTAAGTTTGGTTGAGATCGGCCAAACGGTCTAGGAGCAAGCGTTTTTCGGTGATTATTCCTCGATGGTACATCGGATTTTTGATTTCGACCTATGTTCTCACTCAGCACGACATACTCTATCAGCGTGCTAAGTTTGGTTGAGATCGGCCAAACGGTCTAGGAGCAAGCGTTTTTTGGTGATTATTCCTCGATGGTACATCGGATTTTTGATTTCGACCTATGTTCTCACTCAGCACGACATACTCTATCAGCGTGCTAAGTTTGCTTGAGATCGGCCAAACGGTCTAGGAGGAGTTCGCGGACAACCAAACGGCTAACCCGAGTATAAGAGCTTCGCTTCGCTCAGCTCAACAAAGGAGATATAAGACTACGTAGGACTTTCTTTAATGTGTCGATATGTAATAGAGTCCATGCCAGGGGCTGTGTTACGTCTATGAGCTACCACTGAGGTTATGTCAGAAATCGAGATCGGTGCAGTAAGAGGATTGTTTTCGGGTAAAGTGTGATGAACATTAGCCTGCAGATGTGGCGAATCCAGATTGAGGTTGTCGACTGAATGACATCGATGGGGATATTCAGGTGCGAGAGGTGTAAAGATGTCCTGGAGATACCTGGCGAAAGCATTGGCTTTATCTGTATCAGTATGAAGCGGAGTATTGTTGCCGATGAGAGGATATGTCGTGTGAGTATTGAGACCAGTAAGTTGCCGGAAACGTTTCCAATACTGAGTAGGATGTGAAAGAGAACCGAGATTATTGCATGTCTTGACCCAGCATCGCAACTTGTAAGCTTTAAGATAGTTGTGAACTGTTCGTTGCAATTGTCTGTGATGCTGAAGAGAGTCAAGGTTGCCAGTTGCAGCATAATCTCTATAAAACTGTCGGGATCGTTTTATCAGCGGTAGGTATTAAGGAGGTAATGAAGGTCGAAAATTTGAAACTGTTGATTTGGGGATGTATTTTTCTGTGGCGTTTTGCATAACAGTGACGATAGAATGCAGAGCATGAGATAGGTCGGATTCAGTGGTCGGTGAAGAAAGATCATTAAGATGATTCTCAAGGTATGATCGGTAGGCATTCCAATCTGCTTTATCATAGCGGCAGGTAATACGGGGCGGCGGCGTTTGAGAAGTGGTATTGCTATGAGTCTGAATAACTAATTTGTTGGAGCATCATCACTACCAATGAGGTCAAGAACATTAACAGAACTACGTTGTGATAGGTTGCTCGAAACAATGACTATATCGGGAGTAGTCTGACTCGTGGGGCGAGTCGGTTTGATTAGTGGCAAAATCACTCCGGTGGTATGACAGATAATGTAATTGAGGAAACAATCCCGCTGCGTAACTGTCCGGCTATGTAAATTTACATCTGCCATGATTATGTAAGTACGGAAGTTGTTGGAGATATATTGAAAGAAGCTGAATGGAATATCATGACCCGGACGAACGTAAATGGTTGCCACAGTCACGTACAGTGCTTGATAATATAGTGACGTAATAAGGTATTCAGGAAGATTTGGGAGAACTGGAGAATGGCTTCGAAACGGAATAGAGGGTGAAAACCCAATCACTACTCCCCCTTGGCTCGTCTAGCTGGCATCGTGCTATCTTGGCGCAACAATTGGAAGCGAGATATGCGGCAGAGCAGTCTATGGGTGAGATGAGTCTCATTAAGGATGAAGCTATTTATGTGTTCTTCTAGTAAAAGCGCCTCAAAAGGCGGCTTATGCTGTGGTAAAGAGCGGATGTTTAAAAACAAGAAAGAGAGCGCCATAATGCAATGCATAATAATACGGATTGTGACTGGATAGCGGTTAGACTTCGGTTTCAAGGACAATTGAATGATAATATACACTATTGCCTAAATACGTTGGACAGATGTTGGCATAGAAAATTGCCTTGGCCGCGGATTGAATTTGTTGAGCGATGTGATCTCGTAGAAAGGGGTGGATGTTTTGTAGTGAGAGAGTTAGAAACATCAGTAACTGATGAACAGTGACAGGTTGTTGTAAAGCAGGATTGGTCGGGGGTTGGATTTGTTCTGGTATGCGTAATGGTGCCACAGTCTCCGGTTTCGATGGCTCTGGAGCTGGGTTGGAGCGACATTTATAACTGTATGTTGGGTGAGAGTGATCTTGACAAGTGGAGCAGGTCGGAGGTAGTTTGAGATTTGTACAGCTGCGTGTAGAATGTGGTCCGGAACAGTAACCACATTTAAACGGGTTTTTGCACTGTGAAGTAGAGTGCTGGCCATAAACCTGACACCGCTCGCAGCGAAGAGGTAAAGGAGCAGAGGTGCGTGATGGTTCAACGCGATGACGTTGTTTGTATATATATGCGCCACGAGTTAGTAACTCATCGATAGTCTGTTGAGAGTTAGTCAGTACCCGCACCATGCAGGTCAAACCATGGTCGTTTTTGATCCTGAGGCATTTAATGACATTATGACCTTCTAGTTTTAGTTCTCCAAAAACTTCCTCGTCAGTGTAACTCGGATCTACCCCTCGTATCACAACAGACAGTGTGGGTGTTTTTCTCGGTGGCGGCGGCTGTTTTGTGCGTTGATCACTGAGCTTGGTCATAGTTGATTTAGATCCAAAGATCTCAAAACTGAATTTGTTTCTGGTCGTACGAAGAAATTCCGGATCCGGCGTCTTAATAATCATGCCGTTCCGTGTTCTGACAATCTGAGTAATATTAGCCCGAGGCATATATTTTGTAATCTGTACCAAAGAAGCTTAGGATTGGAAAATTTGGGATCAAAATTCTGCAGTAAGAAAGAATAAACTAGTGGTCGATTCGGAGAAGGTAGGGTGGGAAACTGGCGATCATCCTGTATGTCGATAATCATAGATGCTTCAGAGCTTGCATCGCTTAACTTATGCTGACGTTTAGCAGGCGGCAGCTTGGTGCATCCGACGGGAGAACGTTGACGAGAAGTAGAGCCCTGGCTGGTAGAAATGCGTTCCAGAGAATGGCATCTCCGTCTAATCGGTTTCCCGGACGAGCAAGAAGGTTCCGGGGCTATAGGCGGCAAGCCAGAATGTTGTCCAATGACAGGTTGGGACGTCATAAGTCACGGTGAAGATAATGAGTGAAACAGTGTGACGAAATGAAAAGATGAAATGAATGAATGATGAAGCTAAGCTTCCAAAAATATGCGCACTGATGTGTGCGGTAACGCAGGCTCCACTCGAGTGAAACTCTTGATATTCTTACACTCGGTACACACTAGATACACTAGATACACTCGGTATCTGCCATGGATTCGTCATCAAAAGCAGACGATATCGCTCTCTTGCACCTTGCAACTTCTTCGTTTAAGAAACTACTGTCTTCTTTTTATATTCCTTTAATTTTGGAACAGTAGCTTCCAGAACAGCAGGAATATAATGATTCAATTGGTTTTGCTGGATATCACTTAAAGTAGGCCTTCTCCAAGGATTTCATTACCGTGTTAATCTGGATTAACTTGAGTGAAATAAACAAAAACGGCAAAATGATCAATAAGAAAATGGAATAATCGTAAGGTAAAATGATCCTGGGATCATTTTTCTTTTTCATATAGTTTCCATTAAATACGTTCTTTTGTAACAAAACATGGAGAAGACCACCTATAACTAATCTTTGATATTAGGTCTACCACCTGCACTACTAAATGTATAGAGTTAAGCACTGACTTTTCAACAAATAGTCTCTTATTTATATTCTAATTCATGCGTTAGTACAAATAAAGCGAAAACTAGCACTTACCTTATAGACAATGTTATGAAAATGCTGGAAGACTAACAAAACGTTTCTCACCCAAAGAGAACTGATGAACAAGGACAGCTTATATTTTTTGTGACGTAGCAACTACGTGATACGACACGTATGGTTGCGGACAAGCTCACCGAACATAAGCTCACCTATTTCAATGCAAAAGCGGACAAAAGCTAACCGGACCTAAGCTCACCATAATAGCCTAATAATACTCAGCGATGTTGCTACAATTTACTTTAAAATATGCAGTGCTTAGCAATATAGTATATAATACACAGTTTATATTGAACATACGTTAAAATATCTAATAATAGTGGTCTATATAATACATAATTTCCAATAAACAGAGTTTAAATTGTATAAATGCAGCATAGCTTTTTCGAAGTATTATACAGCATCAGTTCTTAGTAAATATAGTATATAATACACAGTTTATATTAAACATACCTTAAAATATCTAATAGTAGTGGTCTATATAATACACAATTTAAAATGCATGACAATTGAAGAAAGAAACAAATATAGAATTTAATTAGTGTGTTCACATGTACATATTACAGGTACGCACATGATATTGTTCCTTTTATTTTGTCCGCCTTGCCAGAATTTAGCTTGGATTTTGTCCGCTTGGATTTTGACCTACACTCATATAGGACTTACTAGACATCAGAATGAAATATTAAGCATGTTGCAGAGTTCAAGTCTTAAGGCTGTGATCATACTTGCAGATCAATAGTCATCAAATGAATCTCTTTCTTATTTACTAAAACCTAAACAACAACTTATGAACCAAAAAGAAAAAAAAAGCTTAGCGTTAGTAAATATGAAAGATATTTGTTTGAGTGTTGGTCTGCAAGAACGACGGCGCCACTAAGAAGGTAGACCTAAATACATCTGAGTATGATGAATTCGTTAAAGAAAAATGTCACAAACCAGAATCATCAATCCTGTTAACAAGTAAATGCTATTATGTAAGTATTCATGCCAAATCATGAAATTATTTTAATAAAAAAATGAATTGTACAGCCTATAAGAAAAATTTGGTTCCAAAATTTCCAGGGCCAAAATTAGGCCTTCTGTCGCCCATATTTAACTCATTAAACTTGCAACAACCTTATTTTATTCTGATATCTTATAACTGGTATATGATATGAGTAGCTCTACTTTCTACTGGGTTACCGGTATTAGGCCTATTTGTAATTGTAGTCAAAGGCTAGATTGTAGTATCCAGGGCTTTCTATTACAAGTTCCTCAAGGTCTGCCCACGTTTAATACGACGCAACTCCGCAATTATCTTTTTAAGTCTGATAAGTGATATAAGATACTAGCTCCATTTTCTGCTCAGGAAGTAGCCAAAGCCTAAATTTCAATATTCGGTGAATTTTATTACAAGTCCCTTAAGAGAACTTACGTTTGCTATCGGCGAGCTTTTGTCCGCCCCTGTAATATAAGACTGCCGGTGAGTTTATGCCCGGTGAGCTTATGTCGGACACCCCGACACGTAGCACCGCTTGTTTCCGCTGTAGGGTTAGGGGATAATTTTCCCTGCAGGGATCATTTTACCCACCTCTCTCTACATATATTAAACATACTGCAGTAATTTTCTTTGGTACTGTATATTGCTATGTTTACTCTATATGCTTTATTTAAGAGTAGCTGTCCTGCCATTGCTTACTGAAATTTTACAATCAAGTAATGCTAGAAAACCTGTTCTAAAATACCAATCATAGTTATTTTCTATAATTTAGAAACATGTCTAAGTTGGCCAATTTTCAAAGGAACTGATGATGGCCAACATACACTGGTTTCACAGTAGGTAAGCATTGTTGCATTTTAGAAATTAATAAAGAATACAAGGTACACACGCCACTACGAAAATAAATAATATTGTGAATGAAGATATGCGAAACATTTTATAAAATAACATAAAATAATATTGTATAATTTAGGTTACGTTCGTGTAAGTTTAGCTCTTGAATAATAAGAGTCGAAACAGAATGCACAAAATTATTATAAAAATTCCTAGCATTTTTGTAATATCGCAACGACGTCCCTAGATTGTAAAAGGGTGTCAATTATAGTGGGATTAACTTAGATAATTACAGTATAACTTGGATTTCGATTTGTATAAGGTCACTTCCGGATTATGGGTCTTAAATGATAACGAAGCAGAACCTTAAGGTATAAAATTCTTTTCAAGAACGCCTTGCATATTTGGTCTTTCGAGGTAGCGTCCCTAGATTCTATGCGGGTGTCAATTATAGTGGGATTTATGTAGATTATCACTTTACAACTTTTATTTCGACTTTTAAGGCCAATTTCCGGTTAATGGTCTAAAACCATAAGGGAACTGAACCTTAAGCTATGAAATCATTCTTAGCAACGCTCCGTACTTTTTGTCTTTTGTAGTCCCATCCCTAGATTCTAAGTCGTTTCAATTACACTGGAAAGTATGATGATCATTACTATATAATTTTTGTTTCGATTTCTATAAGATCACTTCCGGTTTATGTGTCTTAAGTGGTATGGGAGTTGGACCTAAAAGTATAAAATTATTGTTTTAAACCCCTCGTATTTTCGGTCTTTTCTATTATCATCCCTAGATTTGAAGTGGGTGTCAATTATAGTGGAATATATGTAGACCATTACTGTATAACTTGGTTTTCGATTTCTATAAGGTCACTTCCGGTTTACGTGTCTTAACTGGTATGGGAGCTGGACCTGAAATTATAAAATTATTCTTTAAAACCCCTCGTATTTTCGGTCTTATGTAGTTCTGTCCCTAATTTCTAGGTGGGTGTTAATTATAGTGTAATCTATGTAGATCATTACTGTATCACTTCCGGTTTATGTGTCTTAAGTGGTATGGGAGCTGGACCTAAAAGTATAAAATTATTGTTTTAAACCCCTCGTATTTTCGGTCTTTTCTATTATCATCCTTAGATTTGAAGTGGGTGTCAATATAGTGGAATATATGTAGACCATTACTGCATAACTTGGTTTTCGATTTCTATAAGGTCTCTTTCGGTTTATGTGTCTTAACTGGTATGGGAGCTATACCTAAAAGGATAAGATAATTTTTTAAAACCCCTTGTATTTTCGGTCTTTTGTAGTTCCATCCCTAGATTCTAAGTGGGTGTCAATTATAATGGAATCTGGAATCTATTAGTAGGGGAGCTTTAGGCAAAAAAATGGCCAAACCCTGCACTTTGTGTTAAAAAGGTGCCACTCGGATATGTTATTCCCTTGATCCAATTAAGCAGGAATTGAGGTGGCCCCACTCCGACAGTTGGCCAGAATCCAATATGGCGGCTATCAAAGATAGCCACCTCTGTGAATTCATAGTGTTGGATTTAGAGTCCTATATCTCCTTAACTAATAGTCCAATCTTCACGATTGAAAAACTAAATGACATACAAGATAACAGGGTCTAATAAATTAGCCAAAGGTTTTTACCTAACACTGAAATTAACACCTACAGAAATTATTTAATTTGGAAATTTGCATTTCTTATGATGGAGCTTACTCATATTTTAAAATAATAAGTAAACGGCTGCGATTATCGAAAAAGAGGTCTATAACGTTTTAAAGAGTGTTAAATTATCTTTCGTTTGTTGTATAGTTCATTCAGAATGGTTAATAAACAACAACGTTGAGTTGATTGATTTTTCCAAATTTCGAACCAGAGTTCATTTACTGTAATAAATCATCATTGATGGATGCTGCATTCTACGAAACAAATCATTCTCTTGTGATGTGTTAATCATAGTCCCATTATCACCAGAGCACAAGACAGCGTGACCCAGCGCGATTATATGAATCCAATATGGCGGCCATTAATTATGATCCATAAAGATGAGTCTTTATCGAAATATTGATTGAAGTACCTAGACTTATAAACAGGTACGACAAAGTAATAACAAACGTTTTTTCTCTCCCCCATCCTTCTGCCCCATAGAGTAAGTATGGGAAGGAATGAACTCCAAATATTGTTTCGAAATACATCAGAAGAATCAGATAGAACTGAGTGTTTAAAAAACTTGGAGTAATTACAATAGCACTATTCTCGAAGTATTTTTATTGAAAGTAACAATGACTAAATCCCTTGTAATATTTTGGCGAGAATAGTTCGGAATAGTTCGGAATCACACAAAAAGGCGAAGTTTGAGGCGCCTACGCAATTCTTGTGTTACAAAACAGTCACCGATTAGCCTATTGTTTTCAGTGTTTCTTCCAGACCTGTTTTTTGGGAGGCACTGTCCCCCTCCCCCGAAGCAGACCAAAATAATACGTCTATAATACAAAATTAAATAGAATAGTATCAGTAGTGCCCCCTGGAATACTGAGCGTGCCCTCCGGAACATTGTTTCTGAAAGAAACACTGATTGTTTTGTCTCGATGAGTGGAGTCACATCTGCGACTGAAGTCAGATTAACTTAGTTGACGATAGTGAGTGTGTTGAAATTGCATTTGATCAGTACAATGAAGTGACAAGTAAAACTGTTCTTGCCTATTTCAGTTCAAATGGAACGGTTATTCAGATAAGTTTTATCACTGCATATAATACAGATTGTTATTATCTAATGCACCGATAGTTAAGATTTCTTTTACTTTGTATGATTTCTTAATGATTGGTGATTGATTGAGAACGTCATTGGATAATACATAGACTGATTGGAGATCGAACCCGGTGTTTCCAAAAGAAACTCACTTTTTTTTATTGAAAGCGAAAGCACTTCACTACAAGAAAGAAATTTAAATCGAAGAATCTATTCTGCAAATCGTGGAATTTGAAACATTTTCTTATACCGTAAGAGATAGCCAGATGAATCAACATCAGCAGAAAAATTGTGTACGGTCTCGGTAGCTCAAGTGGTACAATACCTGGCCGGCAACCAGATGGTTCAAGATCGATTCCCGATCGGAATGGTCCCTCACTTTAGGTAATGAGAGAAAAGTCATTTATATATTCATGAAAACATCATATTTATCTTAATCCTTATATACTTGTTATCATCTTCCACAGTCTTCATTCACCTTTAA
Organism: Thermobia domestica; assembly: GCF_964235325.1. NCBI lineage: Eukaryota > Metazoa > Arthropoda > Insecta > Zygentoma > Lepismatidae > Thermobia > Thermobia domestica. The sequence continues at coordinate 140,667,486 of NC_137469.1, read as the reverse complement.
ATATCGCTTTATGTTTAGTTTTCTAATGTAGGTATTATGCCAATTATTTTGATAAACTAGTAATTTAATATTAATTTTGATAATACTAGATGCACTTTTTGTTTGTTTGTTTGAGTTTAACGTCCCACGTGGCTAAAGAAGACGAGGACCTACTAATTATAGTGGAATCCGATTATAGTTGAACCACTTTCGTTAACTCTACCCTCACTGAGAATCGAAACCGGAATTACGCGCACAGAAGGCAAGCGCACAAACCACTAGACTAGGCATGGGTCCTAAATGCACTTTTCTATGTAGGTATAAAATGTCACAATTATTGTAAATTAATTTATTGGCTATGTAAGATAAATAGTCTCAAACCAAGTGGGTCTAAATTGATCATGTTTAACGATCGTAGGAAAATAGCAGCTTTCTCGGAAAAAGTAAATCTTGTTGGAGGTATTTCAATGGAGGTGAGCTAGGTAATAAATTGGAAGAAGTGCGTACTCTGCCAAACCAAGTCTCTTGTAGTTCCCAAAGACAATAAGGATCCAAGCAGACGAAACTCAGTATATTCTACCTTAGGTAGGAATCTGGAAGCATTTTCAAAATTAACTACTTTACCAACTTATTTGCGCCCTTTGAAAACTGAATCCACAAGTGGTAATGATGTGGCAAACATTTTCGAGAAATTCCAGGCAAAATATCACAAAAATTCTTATAAACATTACAAAATAGTAAGAACAAATTAGACTTGAGCAAAAGATTTTATCATCCACGGAGAACAGAAGAAGAAGAGTCAGCTCCCTTAAAGAAAAGAACGCGTAAGTCTAAAAATAAATCACTGAAAGATGAAATCTGTTTTTTCTTCTTCTGTGAGCGTGGTGCTAAACCTGCGAGAAAATTGTTCTTAGTTGCCACAAAGAGAATTTCTATTCGTGTCGCACAGTACACTGAGAAGTTAGGCGGTGAAAGAATTATAGGAATTTGTAGTGCCAGGCATTTGATTGCTCAAGAAGCAAAGTATCACGCAAATTGTTTATCTAGCTTTTATAATAACGCAGAAAGAAAACACAGAAAATGAACTAGAGAACGATCGGACATTATGTGAAAAGTAGTTTATATACCTTGTATTGATTGTCAAAATTGATTGATGAACAATGGGAGACAGGGTTGGACAGGGTAGGGGGTAGGGTATGAAAGCATGTAAGCAAAAGAGAACAGTAGAAATGGTGATGGTAGGTGTAAGGAGTGACTTGACGGCATGTAAACAAAAAAAAAGGATAATAATAGATAGTAAAAGTGAAATCGTGTATACAATGGGTTTTGGGGGAAGACTTGTTTTTGACTTGCGACCCTTGAATGCTAAAAAAAAGAAAAAGGGTAATAGACAATAAAAGAGAAATCATGTACACAACGCTATGAAGCTCTATGTTTTAAAAAAGAATAATTGCGAAAAAAGCTGGGGTGTGGGAAAAAGGGCTGTTGTTAATTTACGAACCTTGAATAATACACAAAGGAAAAGTAGTAGAAGATAAAAGAGAAATCGTGTATACAAACTCTATGCAGCTGTATGTTCTAAAAAGAATAATTGGGGGTGAGAAGGCTTGTTGTTGACTTGTGAAAAGATGAATTGTAAACAAAAAGAAAGATTAGTACCAGATGTTGATAGCGTGGGAAGATAATATATATACATTGCTTTCCAGGTGGGATGTTTATGAAAAAAATAATGATAATTGAGCTATGGATTGCACACATAGAGTTTATTATTATAATTTTTAAAAATCTTGTTAGAACACGCATCCCGGCGGCCGGTGGCAGAAACGCGGCGCGGGGAGGTACACGGAGGCCTGCGCGAACGGAAAGCACCCGCAAGTGCGGGCGTGAGCGCGTGACGTCATTTGAATTTTTTATTTAAATATTGATTTTAAAATTTGCATGTATAGCTTTGTTAGCGATGGAGATCCGTCACTTTGTCGAAGACGTTGTTCAGAAGCGTAAGTTGGACGATGAAAATGATACTTTTTGTAAAAAGAAAGTAAAAATAGAAGACTATCCAAATTCTTTTGATTCATCATTTAACGAAACGGAATTAGAAAGATATGAAAATGATAATCTAGAAGTTTACCCATGTTTATCATCTCATAGTAAGGAGACAAATGATTTACCCGATGACGAAGTGTACGAGTTTTCGGAGGATAACGTGGATTCTGAGGCGGAATCAGACGAAGCCCTGGTATTAAATCTGGGTACGCCGCTACCTTAACCTGCTTCAGCGGAATTAAGCTGGAAGTGTGAATGTTGTGTTAACTACATGGATGTGAACTGTATTAGAGACTGCATTGTGAAATGGAATCCAGATGATTATTTGATATGTTATGCATGATATTGGGATGATACATATCAGTGGACTCATGAATGTTTTTACTGTGATGACGATATTCTAGGCTTACGTGTTTGTTCTGTGCTGGTGAGTCCTCGTGTACAGGTGGAATTGTTTTGACATTTATGGAGAAACACATACTATTGAACCATTAACAAGAGACTATTTTAATATTACATATGGGGAACTACCAATTGATGTGAATGCAAGAGAAGATCTTTTGCGTATTTTGCTTGAAAAAGACAGATCGAATTTATATAGTGAAGTGTGTTAAGAAAACGTACTGTGCAAAATGTTTTCCGATAGTAATGCCTGTGTATTATGTAATGAAGGACATATTAGTGAAGTTTGTGTTTTAAAAACTATAAGTGTATACTTACGTGTGAATATTGCGTGCTGAATATTGAACATTACTGCTTATTTCTTCATGATATTGGAACTTTTGCTGCAGAACATTTATCCTACGAAATAACTCTTACTGATTTGTTTAAGTGTCTGAAGAACGACATAGTGAAATTTCAAGTATAAACTTTATACGAAAAGCGCGTTTATGCTTAAATAACATGGAATTTGTTGTACAAATTATTCCGTTTTTCTTGGAACGTAAACGTGAAATTTCACCATGTGTTAATGAATACATTATTGACATACAAGTTTGAAGATTTCAAATCATGAATTCATTATTCGTGAATTTTGTTTAACTGCATTTGGTTATAAAGCAAATTTGCATTGTTTAATAAAATCGCCAGTAGAGTACAATTTGCTTCCGCTTAGGTTGTCCAAAACAAATTGAATGGTTAACATTAAACTTACACGGACTAAGCTGGAATGATAAACGCGGTTATACTGTATCACACATACGTAACCTTTTATATTAACTTTGTAAAGAAGATGCAACCTTTTATTGCAAAGGTGCAGAAGAAACACTTTGGATTAAAAATATTTTTGCACTAGCTAATGTTATTGATTTAGAAAGTAAACATTGTCCACCATTAAGCACATGCGAACGTATTTAATGATTATTGTACTTTTCATGAACAAAATATTAAATTTGAGAAAAAATCAGGATGTGCATATCGTAATGCACAACAATTATGTTTTTGGTGGAAGTTTCAACGTACTATAACATTAACTAATGCATTTGCAATGTTGAAAGAGGATATGATATGATATATTTTGTTCTTGTAAATAAAAGAACACGATTTAAAATGTAAATAAAAAAATTAATAATCTAATCTACTTGTTTTTTCTTTTTAATATATTCGTTACATGATTAAATACAATTTTATCATTTTGTTTAAGATTATTGCTTCTGAATATATTTAAAGTTTCTTCAAAACTTTTCTTGCGCACAATATGATGAAGAAAGTATAAAACAAATGTCCACACAAGATTGAATTATCATCTTTCTATGCAGAACTATTTGTTAAATATATTTTGCAGTTTTTATTAAAAAGTTTTTTTTGGAATTGGTATTGCCAGGCTATAAAAATAATAAGCTCTTTGTTTTTCATCAATGAATACACACGCACAATGTGTTCCGTCCGAATTTGAAGTGTCCAGGTTTATGATAAGTCCAGTTAGGGGTTGCACACTTTTAGGTATACTATAAACGGGGTAAATACCATGCACATAGGCACCAGTGAGTTTATCACAAAGCAGAGATGGTCATTTTTCCTAACCCGCCCTCACCCTCACCCTCCATCACACTCACCCTCCATTGACGCCCTCAAACTCACCCTCCATTGACGCCCTCACACTGACCCTCGCTCACACTTACCCTGCATTGACGCCCTCACACTCACCCTCCCTCACACTCACCTTCCATTGACACCCTCACACTCACCCTCCCTCACACTCGCACTCCATTGACGCCCTCACACTCACCCTCTCTCACACTCACATTTAATTACTTTATCGCCCTCACCGTCCAACGCCCTCCCCCTCAACTACTAAAATGAGGGTGAGTGAGGGTAAGGGCGGCCGTTATGAGGGCAAAATGAGGGAGGATGACCATCTCTGCTGTTGACCATTTGGCTAGTATTCGGCATTTATGTGTTACACTGAAGTATATGAACATTTAACTGTTAATAATGTATGTAATAATCTATTTATTGTAAACTTGGAACACATTAAAATGTTACAGCATACTCCTCGGTGTTTCGATAAGCCTATGAGGCTATGGAAGACAGTAAAGAAAAACAATGCGCTGGAATTATTCGTAACATAGGGCCCTTTGAAATAGTCGGCTTCAGGGTCCATAAAGCCTTAATCCGCTCTGAGTGCTATGCGCAGGGACGTACGCAAGAATTTATTTCGGGAGGGGTCCAAAGCGTTTCGGGGGGTCCAAACACAATTTCAGGCTAAATTATACTAAATTTTGTACCTAAATTAGACTAAATTGACAAAAAAGTCCGGATTTCGATGGGGATCCGGACCTCAAGGACATACCCCTGCATACGTCCTTGGCTATGCGCACAAAATATCCTCATTTTTTTTAGAAACAAAGGGGACCGCGGTGGCTCAGTGGTAGAGCGTTCACCTCTGGTGCGCGGGGTCCCAGCTCGCGCCAAGTGAGCTTGTGATGAACAAACATCGTTCTGCGTCTTTTTTCTCGGGGTTCTCTCGTTCCCTCCCAATTTCTTCATTGCACAGTTTCATTCATTTCTCATCATCACCGTCCCCCTTAGCTTTGGCGCATAATCATGGGACGTTAAACTAAATATTTCATTTTATTTCATTTCATTTCTTTGGAAATAACGCTTGACTTTTCGTGCCTTTCTTTCAATATGTCTGATTTACAATTGTTAGAGAACATAGAGTAAAAAATCTAAAATAATGGTTGCCAAATGCTTGTTGATATTCAACTTTTGGTGAAAAGAAGTTAGGAGATGCAGAAAGAAGATATTGAAGTTATGACTTTATATAACACCATATTTATAAATGAAGGACGGAACATACTTCGGATACAAGCAAATTTAAGGACGAATGAAGGCAATTATTCTTCATTACGAAATTCATTTTCAAACTCATAATTTCAGGGAAGCTCAGACCCCATGTGTATGGGCGTGATCTGTACGATCATTGACTGTTTGCACCAAACAAGTAGTGGCGTAACTAGAATTTTTTAAAAGGGGACTAAAAAAACATTTTGGGGCCAAGGTACCCAACACTCCAAACTTGAATTGTTTCGGTATTTTAGGTTTATCTTTAATCAAGAATATAACACAATTTGTGAGCATTTGGGGCAAAAGAATTGTGGTTACTATTTCAGTCTTGCACATTTTTAGCAACATAGTCATGTTTGTTTTATTCTTTATTAAATTAAAGCTATTGTTTCTCAAAATAACTCGACAAGATTCGAGACGAGACAGGGTTCTTCCAACAGAAAAAGATACATTTTTCGAGGCATCACTTTACAGAACATATTTTCGAGGCGAGACAACATCTAATCTTGTCTCGTGCGCATCCCTATTTGCACGAAATAATATTAGAATACAGGAAAAAAGAAAATATTAATTACCTTATAAAGTAATCAAACCTTAAAAGTCACCAATTTAAAATTTGCCCTGTGAAATAGTTCATATTTTAAGGGGGCTATTCATATAGTAACAGAATATTAATAATCAACGATCAATTACTCTGTGAAGATGCTGAATTTTAAGGTGTGTGTGCATCTTCTGTTGCATTTGGGTGCAAATTCGTCAATACTGTAATTTCGGTAGATTTTCTTAGTATCCTCTTTTCTAAAACTATGTAACAGTGAAATTTAGGTGGGCTTGTAAGAAATGGGGAAGGCTTAAATGCTCCCAAATTAGACCTAGTGACGCCACTGCTAACAAGCCACCAGTCACGAAAGACAAAGGGAAATATTTAATTTAATAATAAAAAAGTTGAACTGTGTAAATTTAGGACTATAATTGTATATGAAAATCATTATAAATACATTTATGTTTTATATTTAATTGAGCTTTTCTCCCTATCGCGGAACTTATGTCCGGCACGGAATCGAACCCGGATAACCCAACGATCTCTGCTTCAGATAATCGCTGGTTACAAATGTTCTCCTTCAAATAAAATGAAATGAAATATTCAGTCTAACGTCCCACGATTATGCTCCGAGGCTAAGAGAGACGATTATGATGAGAAATGAATCAAATGGTGGAATGAAGAAAGTGGAAGGGAACGGAAGAACCCCGAGAAAACCATCGCATACGGTGTTTGTCCACCAGAAAGTTCACTTGGCGCTCCTTAAAATAAAGTACAGCTACAAATAAAACATTTTCTACCCTAGAAGAAAGAATCTCCTTTACATTGTTCCGTCCATTAAATGTACATATTAACAATTGCTCTACTGAAACCATCCGTACAACTAGTGATTTGAAGTGAAAAATTTTCCTTTTAAAACTTCCCATTTCTGAAAATTTTCCATTGTAAACAAATATTCACTATCAAGTATTAACTCCACATTAAGCCATGATATTGATTGAATCCATGAATAAAAATATGACATTACAGCAAATTATAATCTTCCAACTTTCTAGGTCCTATAATGGGAAAATATATAAATATTATTGAGTACCTGGTAATAAACCTAGTATTTGATAACACAAGAATTATATGATAGAACAAGCGAGTATGATTCTACAGTATGAAACTACGGTAAAGTTCCAAACTATACAAATTCAAAGTTAAACTGGAAATAGTAGAAACCGAAAGTAGTTGATTTCTACCACTTACGGTTTAAATATTAGGTTGTCGAAGGAGATGGGACCTATTATTGGAACGACGAATCGTTTCCCGAAAGCCGCTTTTTAGTTATGACCAATATTGTTGAAACCAGAAGTGGTTCAACATAGCTTCTGGTATAACTCGAAGATTGGTGAAAGAGATGGAACCTATTCTTGGGATGCTGAATCGATTCCCGAAAACCGCTTGTCGATAGCACTTACCGTTTTAGGTCTACGAAAATCAATATTGAAACCAGAAGTAGTAGTGAATTTATACCACTTCCGATTTTAGTGGAAATACAGGAGTACAGGTGGTTTGTTCCCTTAAGACCTTAAATCGATTTCTGAAAACTCTTTATCGCTAGATATGTTTTATATTCGTTTATGCGTTATGAATATGTTTGTTGAAATCAGATATGGTCGACTTCTACCACTTCCCGTTTAAGTAGGATTGTTGAAAGAGATGGAACCTATTCTGGCAATGCAGAATTGATTCCCGAAAACCGTTTGTCCATAGCTCTTACCCTTTTAAGTTTATGAAAATAAATATTGAAACCTGAAGTAGTAGTGGACCCTACCAATTATTTTTTATTTTATTTTATTTTATTTTAGTTCAAGCACAACACAACAGGCTCTAGGCCCAATTATTGTGTTGTTTTTGACAACGAAATACATATTAATACAAAACAGTGAGATATACAAATAACTAAAAGAAATACACATTACAAAATAAACATTTTAAAAAATACACATTCATATTGTCTTTAGCATATGAGCTCTTTATATGCCGTTTCCAAAACATGCCTGTTTAAATGTTCTTTTGTACACACTTTCCGACATGCTAAATATATCAATATTGAAGTCTTTTTCGACCTCATTGTGGATATTGCTTATCCTCCATATAGGAAATTTCCGAAGGATATTTGTTCTTGCCTTTCTTTGATAAAACGTAGATGTGTTTCCTATCCTCGTTCTGGTTGATGGGACTTGGAAACAAAGCAACGAACGCAGATCAATAGAGTCAATCTTATCATATACCATATACCACTTCCAGTTTTAGTAGAAATGCAGGAGTTGGGCTGGTTCCTTTCATATCCACCTATTATCATAGCTGATTCCTATCATATCCGATAACCGTTTGTGATCGCTATTACCGTTTTTTACTCGTGGTCTTTAATTTGAAACCGGAAATTTCCGATTTCTACCACTTCCGGTTTAACAGATTGATTACCAAGGTGATTTGAGGGTACCTGTTAAGTAGGAGATTGTTGAAGGAGATGCAACCTATTATTGGGATGCTGGATCGATTCCCGAAAACCGCTTGTCAATAGCTCTTACTGATTTTGATGTGATACCTGTTGACAGACAGACACACAGACGGACACAGCCGTTCTATAAGACTTCCCTTTGATATGCATAGCGTAGTTTGGAAGTCTAAAAGTACGTATATCGCCAAAAGCAGGAAATATCTTTTTATTTAATAATTAAATATAAAGTTAATTATTACGGCTTGCAGCTTTGTACTTTTCTTATATATATTTTTCTCTTACTTAGAAGAAGAAGTAAAGCCTTTTCTTAGTTACAATTTCAGAATGAATGAATATATGAATATTTATTAGTTTCTCTTCTGAACGAATATAAAATATGGAAAAAACATTATTTCCTGAGAACTTCTAGTATTTTTAATGGGTTACTTTCGTTAAACTTTGAAATTTTCGGTAGCCAAAAACTTGCAGTAGATATTTTTATATATTTCGTAATTATAATTTCTATAAAATGAAAATATATAAATATAGGAAAATAATAAAGCTGTGAGAAACATCTTGTCTTCGCGCACGAAGTAACACTTTTATTATATCGTCGGTGTACATTTTTTTAAACACTTCACATCACCTCATACACGCGCGCATATATTGGAAGACCTAGTGGGTTTTATGAAATATTCTCATGAATTGAAATAACTTGTTCAAAATATTATTCACGGATTTTTTTATAACTTTTCCAATGATGATGATTGGTGCTAACACCAGGAAGATACTTTTAAGACACTTCGTGGTACGATACCCTGCAACTCTTTGAATAATAATAATCAAGAAAAACCTTACAATATAAAATGTCTAGTGCATTTTGTACCAGTAAGGCATATGTAATATATATGCTTTGAAGTGAACTGTTATATTTCTTTTATTAAAATGAAGTTTTAAAAAGTATTATCAGTATATATATTTCTATCTTTATCAATTTGAATTAGAGAATCCAACTGTGCATATACAACACATGTTATAGGTTCAGTTAAATTTTCTGAAAAGGAAACTTTTAACATTTACAGGTGCATCACGTACAAGGTCCCACATACAGTCATCTAAAGTTGCTGTAGGTGATAGAATAAATGCATAAAGAGTATAGCCGTGTGGATATTCTTGAGAAGTAATAGTATGTGCGTCTTCTTTATAATATAAACCAGTACCGAAAAACAGAGAATTGTTACTTAGAACGTACAAATCGCTTTTAAAATCTAGGGTGAGAGGAGTGGGAGGAAAATATTTTGTTCCCACCTGTAGCTGCAGCTTGTTAACGTTAAAATGTTGAAAATGAAATGGATTTAGTTCAGATTTCCCATTAAATGCCGAATTAGAAACAAATCCGATAACGAGACCTTTAGGTACGTTACCCAGGAATATATTATCAAGATTGTACGAATTAACGTTGGCAGGAATAGTATTTGTTCTTGTTTGAACTCTTGTAAGGGGATATTTTGTTGTTTCACTATTCATGTTACTACTCATTTCCATTGCCATTGCCAAACATCGATGCGTCTTATATGTAGAGTAACATCCTTAAGTTTTACTTTATAAGAAGTATTAACAGGAGACATTAATCAAAAAGCATCTTTACTTCGATGTAATTTTATACGAAGACCTACATTATTTACAATTGCTCTTGGCAATCCAGCAATATCAGTATACAACCGACTATACATTTCAAACGATTTACTATTTTTAACATAATTAGCACGTTGTTTAAAACCTACATCTTCAGCACTTATTGTATCAAATTGTTTAGCAGTATCTTTATACCACATGCCTAATTTCAAATGTGTATCACAAGCATCACTGCAATAATTTAATAATTTTTCAAGGTATCCACGATAAGGATAAAATGCTGATGAAGAAGTAATAAATTTATCATTTAATGAAATGTCAATGACTAAATAATGTAGGAAATGACTTGACTAAATAATGTAGGAAATTATTTGTTGGTGCTACATCATTTTCAGTTAAAGACGTATCATCAAGTTTTGTAATATTACAACATACGTAAAGATATGCAGTATGAATAAATTCTTCTGTTTCACCCGGAATAAAAAATTCAAAAGGACCATGAGAAGTTAATGTTGAAAGTGGTCGATATTCAGCAGTGGTGGAAGATTCGATTGCAGTTTGTGTCATTGGAGTAATAAATAAATCAAAATCGTTGGTGCAGCATTCTACACTGTTTGAATTAAGTAAAGCCATTCTGAGAATATATCTCTAACAAGACTTATTTTTACTTTTCTTTTGCTTTTGCTTTTGTTTGTGCATTTAGGTTTTGTTGTTGGAGGGCAAAAACGAACACATGCTGGAGCTTTACGTTTGCGTGGCCGTCTCTTACCACTTCCAGTTAATAACTGACCAACTTTGTTAACAGCTTTTGTCTTTAATGTTTCACCAGCTTCTTTTACACGTGCACGAACAGATTCTTTAAATGGTTTATCGTCAAATACATCACCCGCTACTCGTATTCCCGTTTGTAATGCTTGACGACCTAAAGTTTTTGCACCTTGTTTAAGAAATGGTAATGCAAAAGGAAATAATCCTTGGAAGAGACTACCTATACCATGTCCACGTTGATATACAGGTGCTGAAAAGCATGGGAAACCATGTCCGTAATGTCGCCTAAATTTCATTCGGAATAAAATTAATTAATTAATTAATTTTTATTAGGAGAGCGCTTAAAATGAAGTGCAACACTTAGTGTTCCAGAACGAAATAGCAAATTTCGCCCTGCATGGTCTTTTAATAGTATTTCAATAGTGTTAAAAGAAAATTTTGCAAGTGGAAGGTAACGAATATCTTGAAATGCTAATATTCGCACTTTACCATATTTAACATTTGATATTATTGCAATACTTAATAAACGGGCTTTTGTATCACCTAAAAACTGATATTGTATGATATCAGTATCAATAAAAATTTGATGTGGATAACCTATATCAACATGTGCTTGTTTAAATCAGCGATTAAGTGAAACGAGATCTTTATTTTCAGGAAGTCCTAATTATAGTGCTAATGTTGGTGATAATGTAACTGATTCAACACGAGCAGTACAATCTACTTGTACAGTATTTGATACAGAAAATTTTATGTATTTTGATACTTTATTTAATTCATCAATGATATGATGTACGGATGGATAGTATCCACTTACAATTTTACTTTTCTCAGGTTTCTAATTTTTTTTGGTTATACCAAATAACATTTTTCCCATCGGTAACATAACATGTTAAAGGAACATGTGATTCACTAATTCCTACATACCAATCGCTTTCTTATAATTGAATATTATTTTTTAGTTGATTTATAAAATGTGATGTATTATTTGTAGGATATACATCAGTGATTGCGTTTGATACAAGTGTAATGTAAAAACTATCATCTATACTTTCAGATATCATTTTCGTTTAAAGTGTAGTGTCAAGTTTGAAGTTCCAAATTCAGATGGCAATTTTAAACCGTGTTCATCTTTTATGTATACCTGAATCGTGTTAAAATAATATTTTTCAACTTTCACATAGTGCGGTATGTGAATAAGAAAACATTTTACATGTCCATGTTCAATATTATACGCACTAACTTTACGAATGGACCAATATTTTCTTGCTGTCTCACAATATCAACACAAACATTACTAATGTTTGGTATATTATATTCTAAATTACATGGAAATTTTGCACGTGTTATTATTGGAACTTCTACACTAAAAGGTTTTAGAAAAATAGTATCGTGAAGCTCGGTTGTATTTTCATTTATGAATCCAAGTAAATGTTGTAATCCCTGTGTTATACCAATTATACATTGATCTTTTAATTTTAAAGAATGCTTAATGGTTATTTGATTTTTATTTTTATAATATTTTATCATGCGTACATGTTCCGAAGTCATATCTAAAATAGATTGAACGGAAGAATAATATTCGGGTATAATATCAATATCATTAATTTCAAGTTCATCATCAATTATGCTTTAAATTATTTTTTTTTTCATTTTCAAGAACATTATAAGAACTAAAAGGTATATTACGTTGTGTTAATATAACGTACCACTCTCGTTCACATAAGGGAATAGGCTGTGCTAATTTAACTCGACATGAAGAAGTTGTATTATTACTAAAAATTTCAGTACTAGCATTTGAAGGAAGAGTAACATAGAAATCATGTTTTATCATCGAACTCATTTTGAGGACTGAACAGAAATTGTTTTAATCCATGAATTCATACTTGACGGATTTCCTAACCATTTTACATACATTATATCTTTCTTTCGTTTTAATACTTTTTCGAATTAATATGTTTTGTTTGATTTAACATTTACTTTTTGTAATTCTTGTGTATAAAATATACCTCTAATTTCTTCATCATTCTAATCTTTTAATTTATACGTAATAGGATTTGTCGGAATACATTTATCAACGATAAAATTTCTTGAGGCCATTTTGGTAAATATCCTTTTTCTAACTAATGTTTATATTTACTAACACACACATAATCACCGGGATGAAATTTACATATTAATTTCTTTTTATTTATTTTATCCTCGTACAGTGTATTCCAAACTTCATCAACATTAGAATGATTTACATCTGCAGGTGCCATTTTAATACTACTATGATACGTATGATTATAATTTTTTACAAATTGATCGAACACATCCATATAACGATATGTACTTTTAGCAGTAAAATAACGATACATTTTTCTTTTAGTGTTCTTATAAACCGTTCTGCTAATGCACATTTCTGAATGTACACCATAGTGATTAATTTCACATTCTTTAAATAAAACTTTTACATAACGATTATAAAATTCTGTACCTAAATCAGTTTGTACATTAAAAACAGGAAGTTTAAAGTTTTTTTAAAAAAATTCTGATTGGTTTTGCAATTTCAGGGGCTGTTTCTGCTTTTAAGGTAACGCAATACGCGTACCGTGAAAAAATATCGATACAACATAATACATACTTATAATGTTTGTTATACTTTGCAATATTTTGCATATCTGCTAAATCCATTTGTAATGTTTCATTTGGTGCACTAACATAATATTGTTTACGTTCAAACATTTTCGAGCTGGTGCATGTAATGTATATGCATCTTGAGGTGCTAACCAATCTTTAATTTTGTTTTTCGATAATTTTGTTTTTTTGTAATGTTTTAATACTTGATAAAGAAGCAGGAATCGTATATCCATAATATGATTTTGACAGTTTTACCATTTTTAAAATTTATAATCCTTCCAATTTTAAATATATTTGCTACGATTTACGGACGTCTTCATTTTGTAACTTTGCGATGTTATTTAACTATAGGTGTAGAAATAAATTCCCGTGGTACATTAATATCATCTAATAAACTTTTAAATTCGTGAATACCTATGGAATTTCTAATGTATTTACGTGTACGAACAACATCATTTATTAAATCGATAATATTAGAATCTGGTATTATTTTTCCTTGAATACCTACTGTTCCCGTTTGATCCCACTGAATTTTATCAGAACGTGTTAACTGTTTTAATAATATATCTGTTTTCCTTCGTTGTGTTTTCGGTACTGAATGTAAAATGTCCGATAGAAAGGTTAAAATAGAATTATTCTTTTCTTCAGATGATGTTTTTCAATAATAGGTAATGTAATAACATCTTTTTCAATAATAGGTAATGTAATAGGAGTTTCTGAAACTGATGAAGTATAATTTAAATACTGTTGTAATGCCTGCTAATATAATTTCCATTTTACAGCAATACTAAGATTACGACGTTTTTTAATATTATTCATTTCTTCAAATAAACGTGATTGATGTGAATCTATCGATTTCATATTTGCATGCATTTGTTGCATTGCATTTCTAGGAACTAATATCATTTTACAAAAAATTATGACATACTTATCTTCCACTTGCACCAAGTATTGGCCCAAGTATTGGCTACTGCACCAAGTATTGGCCCTAAGATTAATGGTGAAAACGCACCACCTTTTTGTAAAAAATGTCCTTTTTCTTTTTAAGTGCAGTACGTTGTGCAGATAAAGCACGCAAGATCTTTTTATGTCTACGTAAACGTTGCTTCTGACGAGAATTCAACGGAATGTTTTCTTTTATGGTATTTTAGGAACTTTTGAAATAGTACGTATTAAATTACCTGATGTATGTCGTATAATTTGTTTTCGGTTTGTAGTTTTGCATTTGCACAAAGGGCGGAGAGTATCAATGTGTTGTTTCATCTTCAAAATCATGAACTAAACTAAACGTAAACGTATGAATTACTATCTTTTACATTTGCGTACAGATGCAGTGTTTCATCAGGAAAAATATTTGTACGTAATTGTAATGCATCATTTGTTTTTTGAGTTAAGTCAAATAACAAATACTGTCTAGCTAAATATTGTATTTGTAACTTATCACGAAGATTTTTAAATACTATAATATAATGTGCATTTAAACTTTATATCACGTGCATGTTTTCCTTTTAGAAATAAACTCGCTAAAGCTCGCTGGGGGCTCCGCCCCCAGACCCCCGGTCAGGCCTTTGCCATGAGGTGTCATGTTCTAGAAAACTATTCCTTCAGGAATTCACTTCCCTTTACAGTAGACACCGTTTACCAATACATACTTCGATTCAACCGGTATTATTCCTTCCATGTAACTTTGAAAAACAAGCCCACAATTTATTAGAAATAACTCTATTACTACTTCTACTCTGGCAATCATGTGCGTGGCTTATTATGTACACTTTGCGAACACCTATACATGTTAGAGACAATAACAGAATTTATTTTCTCAAACATAAACAGCGAACACTGCCTTCCAATAGCCTACCTATTAAACCTTGCATTTTGCGAAAACACTCAATGTTTACAAATGTAATTTTTGCAACCTTTCAAATATTTATTCGTAGCATTTTTTAATATTATGTTTTACAGTGTAATTTAGTACAATGTATTATAATAGTGTCCTTGTAGTTAATTGTACATATTACCTGCAGGAAAAGTAATTCATATCTGTGATATAAGGGTGGGGAAATATTTCAGGCTTCCTGCACATTTATTCTTGTATTTACAATGAAGACTACAATTTACTAGATAATTTACAAATATGAATATTGTTGGAGATTGTTTACATTTTTTTCATAGCATTTGAGTGAAAACTACTTTTGTACTATAATGTAGTACAGTGGATTATAATGGAAACCTTGGGCATAGTTGTACATATTACCTCAGCAAGATTTCTTGAAAAGTTTCATATATACTGCACAAATTCTTGCAGTCTCCCTGTATATTTATTCTTGTATTTTCAATGAAGACTACAATTTGTAGGTGATTTACAAATATGATTATTGTTGGAGGCTTTTTAAACATTTGTTTGTAACATTTGAGAGAACACTACTTTTGCACTGTAATATAGAAAAGTCCCTTATAATGGAATCCTTCGGAATAGTAGTACATATTACCTGCAGCAACACTTTTTGAAATATTTCATACTTACTGGACAATTTCTGGCAGTCTACCTGTATCTCTCGTCTTGTATTTTTATGAAGAATAAATTTCTTCGTAATTTACAAGTATGAATTTTCTTAAGGCTTTTTAAACATTAGTTCATAACATTTGATTGAACACCAGTTTTTGCACAGTAACGTAGTACACTGTATTATAATGCTGTCCTTTGGTACACAAGTAAGAATTGGGCAGCAGGCCTTGTTGAAATGTTTATTTATACTGGACAATTACATACAGTCTTCCTGTATCTTTACTCTTATATTTTCAATGAAGACGTTTATTTACTAGGTAATTTAGAATATGAGAATTATTGGAGGCTTTTAAAAAAATTGTTTGTAGCAACTTAAACAACACCACTTTCTACACTCTAGTAGAACATTGTACTAGAATCGTGTCATTCTAATTTCTTATTACAATCAAATAACAAGACATCATTTCCTTAATCATCCTAAAAAAACACATATATAACACGATTACTATTCCGATTTTAGAGGTGTAACTCGCTAAAGCTCGCTGGGGGCTCCGCCCCCAGACCCCCGGTCAGGCCTTTGCCATGAGGTGTCATGTTCTAGAAAACTATTCCTTCAGGAATTCACTTCCCTTTACAGTAGACACCGTTTACCAATACATACTTCGATTCAACCGGTATTATTCCTTCCATGTAACTTTGAAAAACAAGCCCACAATTTATTAGAAATAACTCTATTACTACTTCTACTCTGGCAATCATGTGCGTGGCTTATTATGTACACTTTGCGCACACCTATACATGTTAGAGACAATAACAGAATTTATTTTCTCAAACATAAACAGCGAACACTGCCTTCCAATAGCCTACCTATTAAACCTTGCATTTTGCGAAAACACTCAATGTTTACAAATGTAATTTTTGCAACCTTTCAAATATTTATTCGTAGCATTTTTTAATATTATGTTTTACAGTGTAATTTAGTACAATGTATTATAATAGTGTCCTTGTAGTTAATTGTACATATTACCTGCAGGAAAAGTAATTCATATCTGTGATATAAGGGTGGGGAAATATTTCAGGCTTCCTGCACATTTATTCTTGTATTTACAATGAAGACTACAATTTACTAGATAATTTACAAATATGAATATTGTTGGAGATTGTTTACATTTTTTTCATAGCATTTGAGTGAAAACTACTTTTGTACTATAATGTAGTACAGTGGATTATAATGGAAACCTTGGGCATAGTTGTACATATTACCTCAGCAAGATTTCTTGAAAAGTTTCATATATACTGCACAAATTCTTGCAGTCTCCCTGTATATTTATTCTTGTATTTTCAATGAAGACTACAATTTGTAGGTGATTTACAAATATGATTATTGTTGGAGGCTTTTTAAACATTTGTTTGTAACATTTGAGAGAACACTACTTTTGCACTGTAATATAGAAAAGTCCCTTATAATGGAATCCTTCGGAATAGTAGTACATATTACCTGCAGCAACACTTTTTGAAATATTTCATACTTACTGGACAATTTCTGGCAGTCTACCTGTATCTCTCGTCTTGTATTTTTATGAAGAATAAATTTCTTCGTAATTTACAAGTATGAATTTTCTTAAGGCTTTTTAAACATTAGTTCATAACATTTGATTGAACACCAGTTTTTGCACAGTAACGTAGTACACTGTATTATAATGCTGTCCTTTGGTACACAAGTAAGAATTGGGCAGCAGGCCTTGTTGAAATGTTTATTTATACTGGACAATTACATACAGTCTTCCTGTATCTTTACTCTTATATTTTCAATGAAGACGTTTATTTACTAGGTAATTTAGAATATGAGAATTATTGGAGGCTTTTAAAAAAATTGTTTGTAGCAACTTAAACAACACCACTTTCTACACTCTAGTAGAACATTGTACTAGAATCGTGTCATTCTAATTTCTTATTACAATCAAATAACAAGACATCATTTCCTTAATCATCCTAAAAAAACACATATATAACACGATTACTATTCCGATTTTAGAGGTGTAATTCCACAGACGCGGGCCCGCTACGTACCAGTACTATGTCAGCAGTAGGTAGGAAGTCCAGAATCTAAGGAATTGAGTAGTGTAGGGGAACGACGTGAGCCTACTAGGCGGGAGACCTGGGTTCGATTCCCAACAAGTTTTTCTGTCGCTTTTTCTTTCTTTGAAAGTTTATTTTTATAGCATAGGTGATTGAAAATAAGCTTGACTTTATTATATACGGCATTTCATTCCAACCGGACCCGCAACTAAAACTATTAAATCGAAAGGGGCACTTTCCCACGTATCTTATATATTATAAATATGTACGCTGTCGACGAGACAATTTTCAAGAGGGGCCCATTTGTGTGTGTATGAGCGTGTGTGTGCAGTGGCGTACGCAGGAATTTATTTCGGGAGGGGTCCAAACTCAATATCTGTGTATTTTATATTGAAATTCCTAAACTTGTCCCAAAAATTAGGCTACATTTACACAAAAGTTGGAATTTCGGGGGTGGTCCGGACCCCCAGGAACCACCCCCTGCGTACGTCCCTGTATGTGTGTGTATTTCCTTAAAATTAATATTTTATACTTTCCATTTGTGGTATTCACTCCAAATTTGGTATACGCAGGTATCTTAACGAGGGACATAAAAGGAGAGAGAGATATTTTGCAATCGTTTCTGGTTTGAAGTAGACACTGTTGTCGCGAGACAAAATGTATTGTTGTCTTGTATGGACACTATATCGTGAAAAAGATGCCCGTTGTTTCTTTCAGACTCTTTTTGGGGAACACCGCCTCCTCAGAGCGCCCCTGGCGAGATCAAAATAATACGTATATAATACAATAACAAATAGAATGTTATCAGAAGTGCCCCCGGGGTAATATTTCCCCCCCCCCCGAACATTGCTTCCGATAGAGACACTGGTGATGCTCCATTTCCAATGCTACATATGTTTGATTTTAAATACTTCAGTATCGTCTCGAAACTTTACACGAACATACTGCCTAGTTTCGAGACCATCTCAACAGTTAGCGTATAAATATATCCTTTCCGTCTATGTCTGTAATAACGAAAATATTTTGTTCACGCAATGCCAACAGAAATTATTTTGATAAAACAAAGCAACGTGATAAGAAAAAAAAACGCAAGATAAAACAAGGTCGGCGGGGATTCGAACCCTGACCTGCTACTCAGAAACCAGACACTTTACCGCGGAGCTAACTTACTACGTTGAATTCTGCTTGTTCTATTCTCCTCAATATACCACATAAGAGGCCAAATGAAGGCAATTCAAAAATATGGCAATTTTGAATTCAAGATGGCGACTTCTCCAATGATTTGTTTCTTCACTTAAACTGAACTACGTCCTTAATAACATAGCGAAACCTGGCTTACCTACCAAGAGCACAACTTACAATTTTCATGGTTACAAATTTTTGAGCCGCCATTTTGAATCGAAGATGACGACTTTTCCAACATGTCGGAATTTTCCCCTCACATGCGCTGTACTCTACACACTTGAACGCAATTTCGTGATTCCACCATATCTACAAATTGTGTAGAATTAGACGCCATCTTATAATATTCCTAGCACTTTCTTACACCGAACATGACTATTTTTTTCAAGTTTAAGGGCGGATTCGCAAACTACGCATCAGAATAAACATCACCTCGAAATTTCTACCTCCTAGATACAGCCATTACAAATTTCACATTTTTTCGATTTGCGCCGCGAAACGAAAACGAATTTTAATGCTCTTTTTTCTATCATAAACTATGTTCCTAGCTTCACTGCCTGACAAAATATGACGTTTCTATGGTGTGCGGAACTACTCTAAAAACCAGCATTTCAAACCGACGAAAAATTTCGACACTTCATTTACATGGAAAATGTCGCATTTTTCGTGATATCGGAATTTTCCCATTACTCACATCCCATGACGAACAAGTATGCAAAATTTGGTGTTTGTATGTTTTGTGGAAGTACGCAAACAATTAAGTGTGTTTCCGATTATAGAGGTATATAATTCCACAGACGCGGGCCCGCTACGTACCAGTACTATGTCAGCAGTAGGTAGGAAGTCCAGAATCTAAGGAATTGAGTAGTGTAGGGGAACGACGTGAGCCTACTAGGCGGGAGACCTGGGTTCGATTCCCAACAAGTTTTTCTGTCGCTTTTTCTTTCTTTGAAAGTTTATTTTTATAGCATAGGTGATTGAAAATAAGCTTGACTTTATTATATACGGCATTTCATTCCAACCGGACCCGCAACTAAAACTATTAAATCGAAAGGGGCACTTTCCCACGTATCTTATATATTATAAATATGTACGCTGTCGACGAGACAATTTTCAAGAGGGGCCCATTTGTGTGTGTATGAGCGTGTGTGTGCAGTGGCGTACGCAGGAATTTATTTCGGGAGGGGTCCAAACTCAATATCTGTGTATTTTATATTGAAATTCCTAAACTTGTCCCAAAAATTAGGCTACATTTACACAAAAGTTGGAATTTCGGGGGTGGTCCGGACCCCCAGGAACCACCCCCTGCGTACGTCCCTGTATGTGTGTGTATTTCCTTAAAATTAATATTTTATACTTTCCATTTGTGGTATTCACTCCAAATTTGGTATACGCAGGTATCTTAACGAGGGACATAAAAGGAGAGAGAGATATTTTGCAATCGTTTCTGGTTTGAAGTAGACACTGTTGTCGCGAGACAAAATGTATTGTTGTCTTGTATGGACACTATATCGTGAAAAAGATGCCCGTTGTTTCTTTCAGACTCTTTTTGGGGAACACCGCCTCCTCAGAGCGCCCCTGGCGAGATCAAAATAATACGTATATAATACAATAACAAATAGAATGTTATCAGAAGTGCCCCCGGGGTAATATTCCCCCCCCCGAACATTGCTTCCGATAGAGACACTGGTGATGCTCCATTTCCAATGCTACATATGTTTGATTTTAAATACTTCAGTATCGTCTCGAAACTTTACACGAACATACTGCCTAGTTTCGAGACCATCTCAACAGTTAGCGTATAAATATATCCTTTCCGTCTATGTCTGTAATAACGAAAATATTTTGTTCACGCAATGCCAACAGAAATTATTTTGATAAAACAAAGCAACGTGATAAGAAAAAAAACGCAAGATAAAACAAGGTCGGCGGGGATTCGAACCCTGACCTGCTACTCAGAAACCAGACACTTTACCGCGGAGCTAACTTACTACGTTGAATTCTGCTTGTTCTATTCTCCTCAATATACCACATAAGAGGCCAAATGAAGGCAATTCAAAACTATGGCAATTTTGAATTCAAGATGGCGACTTCTCCAATGATTTGTTTCTTCACTTAAACTGAACTACGTCCTTAATAACATAGCGAAACCTGGCTTACCTACCAAGAGCACAACTTACAATTTTCATGGTTACAAATTTTTGAGCCGCCATTTTGAATCGAAGATGACGACTTTTCCAACATGTCGGAATTTTCCCCTCACATGCGCTGTACTCTACACACTTGAACGCAATTTCGTGATTCCACCATATCTACAAATTGTGTAGAATTAGACGCCCCCTTATAATATTCCTAGCACTTTCTTACACCGAACATGACTATTTTTTTCAAGTTTAAGGGCGGATTCGCAAACTACGCATCAGAATAAACATCACCTCGAAATTTCTACCTCCTAGATACAGCCATTACAAATTTCACATTTTTTCGATTTGCGCCGCGAAACGAAAACGAATTTTAATGCTCTTTTTTCTATCATAAACTATGTTCCTAGCTTCACTGCCTGACAAAATATGACGTTTCTATGGTGTGCGGAACTACTCTAAAAACCAGCATTTCAAACCGACGAAAAATTTCGACACTTCATTTACATGGAAAATGTCGCATTTTTCGTGATATCGGAATTTTCCCATTACTCACATCCCATGACGAACAAGTATGCAAAATTTGGTGTTTGTATGTTTTGTGGAAGTACGCAAACAATTAAGTGTGTTTCCGATTATAGAGGTATATAATTCCACAGACGCGGGCCCGCTAGGTACCAGTACTATGTCAGCAGTAGGTAGGAAGTCCAGAATCTAAGGAATTGAGTAGTGTAGGGGAACGACGTGAGCCTACTAGGCGGGAGACCTGGGTTCGATTCCCAACAAGTTTTTCTGTCGCTTTTTCTTTCTTTGAAAGTTTATTTTTATAGCATAGGTGATTGAAAATAAGCTTGACTTTATTATATACGGCATTTCATTCCAACCGGACCCGCAACTAAAACTATTAAATCGAAAGGGGCACTTTCCCACGTATCTTATATATTATAAATATGTACGCTGTCGACGAGACAATTTTCAAGAAGGGCCCATTTGTGTGTGTATGAGCGTGTGTGTGCAGTGGCGTACGCAGGAATTTATTTCGGGAGGGGTCCAAACTCAATATCTGTGTATTTTATATTGAAATTCCTAAACTTGTCCCAAAAATTAGGCTACATTTACACAAAAGTTGGAATTTCGGGGGTGGTCCGGACCCCCAGGAACCACCCCCTGCGTACGTCCCTGTATGTGTGTGTATTTCCTTAAAATTAATATTTTATACTTTCCATTTGTGGTATTCACTCCAAATTTGGTATACGCAGGTATCTTAACGAGGGACATGAAAGGAGAGAGAGATATTTTGCAATCGTTTCTGGTTTGAAGTAGACACTGTTGTCGCGAGACAAAATGTATTGTTGTCTTGTATGGACACTATATCGTGAAAAAGATGCCCGTTGTTTCTTTCAGACTCTTTTTGGGGAACACCGCCTCCTCAGAGCGCCCCTGGCGAGATCAAAATAATACGTATATAATACAATAACAAATAGAATGTTATCAGAAGTGCCCCCGGGGTAATATTCCCCCCCCCGAACATTGCTTCCGATAGAGACACTGGTGATGCTCCATTTCCAATGCTACATATGTTTGATTTTAAATACTTCAGTATCGTCTCGAAACTTTACACGAACATACTGCCTAGTTTCGAGACCATCTCAACAGTTAGCGTATAAATATATCCTTTCCGTCTATGTCTGTAATAACGAAAATATTTTGTTCACGCAATGCCAACAGAAATTATTTTGATAAAACAAAGCAACGTGATAAGAAAAAAAACGCAAGATAAAACAAGGTCGGCGGGGATTCGAACCCTGACCTGCTACTCAGAAACCAGACACTTTACCGCGGAGCTAACTTACTACGTTGAATTCTGCTTGTTCTATTCTCCTCAATATACCACATAAGAGGCCAAATGAAGGCAATTCAAAACTATGGCAATTTTGAATTCAAGATGGCGACTTCTCCAATGATTTGTTTCTTCACTTAAACTGAACTACGTCCTTAATAACATAGCGAAACCTGGCTTACCTACCAAGAGCACAACTTACAATTTTCATGGTTACAAATTTTTGAGCCGCCATTTTGAATCGAAGATGACGACTTTTCCAACATGTCGGAATTTTCCCCTCACATGCGCTGTACTCTACACACTTGAACGCAATTTCGTGATTCCACCATATCTACAAATTGTGTAGAATTAGACGCCCCCTTATAATATTCCTAGCACTTTCTTACACCGAACATGACTATTTTTTTCAAGTTTAAGGGCGGATTCGCAAACTACGCATCAGAATAAACATCACCTCGAAATTTCTACCTCCTAGATACAGCCATTACAAATTTCACATTTTTTCGATTTGCGCCGCGAAACGAAAACGAATTTTAATGCTCTTTTTTCTATCATAAACTATGTTCCTAGCTTCACTGCCTGACAAAATATGGCGTTTCTATGGTGTGCGGAACTACTCTAAAAACCAGCATTTCAAACCGACGAAAAATTTCGACACTTCATTCACATGGAAAATGTCGCCTTTTTCGTGATATCGGAATTTTCCCATTACTCACATCCCATGACGAACAAGTATGCAAAATTTGGTGTTTGTATGTTTTGTGGAAGTACGCAAACAATTAAGTGTGTTTCCGATTATAGAGGTATATAATTCCACAGACGCGGGCCCGCTACGTACCAGTACTATGTCAGCAGTAGGTAGGAAGTCCAGAATCTAAGGAATTGAGTAGTGTAGGGGAACGACGTGAGCCTACTAGGCGGGAGACCTGGGTTCGATTCCCAACAAGTTTTTCTGTCGCTTTTTCTTTCTTTGAAAGTTTATTTTTATAGTTTAGGTGATTGAAAATAAGCTTGACTTTATTATATACGGCATCTCATTCCAACCGGACCCGCAACTAAAACTATTAAATCGAAAGGGGCACTTTCCCACGTATCTTATATATTATAAATATGTACGCTGTCGACGAGACAATTTTCAAGAGGGGCCCATTTGTGTGTGTATGAGCGTGTGTGTGCAGTGGCGTACGCAGGAATTTATTTCGGGAGGGGTCGAAAACTCAATATCTGTGTATTTTATATTGAAATTCCTAAACTTGTCCCAAAAATTAGGCTACATTTACACAAAAGTTGGAATTTCGGGGGTGGTCCGGACCCCCAGGAACCACCCCTGCGTACGTCCCTGTATGTGT
This sequence comes from Thermobia domestica, assembly GCF_964235325.1. Taxonomy (NCBI): domain Eukaryota; kingdom Metazoa; phylum Arthropoda; class Insecta; order Zygentoma; family Lepismatidae; genus Thermobia; species Thermobia domestica. The sequence goes on along the minus strand of NC_137469.1, from coordinate 140,643,022 downwards.
GTGTATTTCCTTAAAATTAATATTTTATACTTTCCATTTGTGGTATTCACTCCAAATTTGGTATACGCAGGTATCTTAACGAGGGACATGAAAGGAGAGAGAGATATTTTGCAATCGTTTCTGGTTTGAAGTAGACACTGTTGTCGCGAGACAAAATGTATTGTTGTCTTGTATGGACACTATATCGTGAAAAAGATGCCCGTTGTTTCTTTCAGACTCTTTTTGGGGAACACCGCCTCCTCAGAGCGCCCCTGGCGAGATCAAAATAATACGTATATAATACAATAACAAATAGAATGTTATCAGAAGTGCCCCCGGGGTAATATTCCCCCCCCCCCGAACATTGCTTCCGATAGAGACACTGGTGATGCTCCATTTCCAATGCTACATATGTTTGATTTTAAATACTTCAGTATCGTCTCGAAACTTTACACGAACATACTGCCTAGTTTCGAGACCATCTCAACAGTTAGCGTATAAATATATCCTTTCCGTCTATGTCTGTAATAACGAAAATATTATGTTCACGCAATGCCAACAGAAATTATTTTGATAAAACAAAGCAACGTGATAAGAAAAAAAACGCAAGATAAAACAAGGTCGGCGGGGATTCGAACCCTGACCTGCTACTCAGAAACCAGACACTTTACCGCGGAGCTAACTTACTACGTTGAATTCTGCTTGTTCTATTCTCCTCAATATACCACATAAGAGGCCAAATGAAGGCAATTCAAAAATATGGCAATTTTGAATTCAAGATGGCGACTTCTCCAATGATTTGTTTCTTCACTTAAACTGAACTACGTCCTTAATAACATAGCGAAACCTGGCTTACCTACCAAGAGCACAACTTACAATTTTCATGGTTACAAATTTTTGAGCCGCCATTTTGAATCGAAGATGACGACTTTTCCAACATGTCGGAATTTTCCCCTCACATGCGCTGTACTCTACACACTTGAACGCAATTTCGTGATTCCACCATATCTACAAATTGTGTAGAATTAGACGCCATCTTATAATATTCCTAGCACTTTCTTACACCGAACATGACTATTTTTTTCAAGTTTAAGGGCGGATTCGCAAACTACGCATCAGAATAAACATCACCTCGAAATTTCTACCTCCTAGATACAGCCATTACAAATTTCACATTTTTTCGATTTGCGCCGCGAAACGAAAACGAATTTTAATGCTCTTTTTTCTATCATAAACTATGTTCCTAGCTTCACTGCCTGACAAAATATGACGTTTCTATGGTGTGCGGAACTACTCTAAAAACCAGCATTTCAAACCGACGAAAAATTTCGACACTTCATTTACATGGAAAATGTCGCCTTTTTCGTGATATCGGAATTTTCCCATTACTCACATCCCATGACGAACAAGTATGCAAAATTTGGTGTTTGTATGTTTTGTGGAAGTACGCAAACAATTAAGTGTGTTTCCGATTATAGAGGTATATAATTCCACAGACGCGGGCCCGCTACGTACCAGTACTATGTCAGCAGTAGGTAGGAAGTCCAGAATCTAAGGAATTGAGTAGTGTAGGGGAACGACGTGAGCCTACTAGGCGGGAGACCTGGGTTCGATTCCCAACAAGTTTTTCTGTCGCTTTTTCTTTCTTTGAAAGTTTATTTTTATAGCATAGGTGATTGAAAATAAGCTTGACTTTATTATATACGGCATTCCATTCCAACCGGACCCGCAACTAAAACTATTAAATCGAAAGGGGCACTTTCCCACGTATCTTATATATTATAAATATGTGCGCTGTCGACGAGACAATTTTCAAGAGGGGCCCATTTGTGTGTGTATGAGCGTGTGTGTGCAGTGGCGTACGCAGGAATTTATTTCGGGAGGGGTCCAAACTCAATATCTGTGTATTTTATATTGAAATTCCTAAACTTGTCCCAAAAATTAGGCTACATTTACACAAAAGTTGGAATTTCGGGGGTGGTCCGGACCCCCAGGAACCACCCCCTGCGTACGTCCCTGTATGTGTGTGTATTTCCTTAAAATTAATATTTTATACTTTCCATTTGTGGTATTCACTCCAAATTTGGTATACGCAGGTATCTTAACGAGGGACATAAAAGGAGAGAGAGATATTTTGCAATCGTTTCTGGTTAGAAGTAGACACTGTTGTCGCGAGACAAAATGTATTGTTGTCTTGTATGGACACTATATCGTGAAAAAGATGCCCGTTGTTTCTTTCAGACTCTTTTTGGGGAACACCGCCTCCTCAGAGCGCCCCTGGCGAGATCAAAATAATACGTATATAATACAATAACAAATAGAATGTTATCAGAAGTGCCCCCGAGGTAATATTCCCCCCCCCCCCGAACATTGCTTCCGATAGAGACACTGGTGATGCTCCATTTCCAATGCTACATATGTTTGATTTTAAATACTTCAGTATCGTCTCGAAACTTTACACGAACATACTGCCTAGTTTCGAGACCATCTCAACAGTTAGCGTATAAATATATCCTTTCCGTCTATGTCTGTAATAACGAAAATATTTTGTTCACGCAATGCCAACAGAAATTATTTTGATAAAACAAAGCAACGTGATAAGAAAAAAAACGCAAGATAAAACAAGGTCGGCGGGGATTCGAACCCTGACCTGCTACTCAGAAACCAGACACTTTACCGCGGAGCTAACTTACTACGTTGAATTCTGCTTGTTCTATTCTCCTCAATATACCACATAAGAGGCCAAATGAAGGCAATTCAAAAATATGGCAATTTTGAATTCAAGATGGCGACTTCTCCAATGATTTGTTTCTTCACTTAAACTGAACTACGTCCTTAATAACATAGCGAAACCTGGCTTACCTACCAAGAGCACAACTTACAATTTTCATGGTTACAAATTTTTGAGCCGCCATTTTGAATCGAAGATGACGACTTTTCCAACATGTCGGAATTTTCCCCTCACATGCGCTGTACTCTACACACTTGAACGCAATTTCGTGATTCCACCATATCTACAAATTGTGTAGAATTAGACGCCCCCTTATAATATCCCTAGCACTTTCTTACACCGAACATGACTATTTTTTTCAAGTTTAAGGGCGGATTCGCAAACTACGCATCAGAATAAACATCACCTCGAAATTTCTACCTCCTAGATACAGCCATTACAAATTTCACATTTTTTCGATTTGCGCCGCGAAACGAAAACGAATTTTAATGCTCTTTTTTCTATCATAAACTATGTTCCTAGCTTCACTGCCTGACAAAATATGGCGTTTCTATGGTGTGCGGAACTACTCTAAAAACCAGCATTTCAAACCGACGAAAAATTTCGACACTTCATTTACATGGAAAATGTCGCCTTTTTCGTGATCTCGGAATTTTCCCATTACTCACATCCCATGACGAACAAGTATGCAAAATTTGGTGTTTGTATGTTTTGTGGAAGTACGCAAACAATTAAGTGTGTTTCCGATTATAGAGGTATATAATTCCACAGACGCGGGCCCGCTACGTACCAGTACTATGTCAGCAGTAGGTAGGAAGTCCAGAATCTAAGGAATTGAGTAGTGTAGGGGAACGACGTGAGCCTACTAGGCGGGAGACCTGGGTTCGATTCCCAACAAGTTTTTCTGTCGCTTTTTCTTTCTTTGAAAGTTTATTTTTATAGCATAGGTGATTGAAAATAAGCTTGACTTTATTATATACGGCATTTCATTCCAACCGGACCCGCAACTAAAACTATTAAATCGAAAGGGGCACTTTCCCACGTATCTTATATATTATAAATATGTACGCTGTCGACGAGACAATTTTCAAGAGGGGCCCATTTGTGTGTGTATGAGCGTGTGTGTGCAGTGGCGTACGCAGGAATTTATTTCGGGAGGGGTCCAAACTCAATATCTGTGTATTTTATATTGAAATTCCTAAACTTGTCCCAAAAATTAGGCTACATTTACACAAAAGTTGGAATTTCGGGGGTGGTCCGGACCCCCAGGAACCACCCCCTGCGTACGTCCCTGTATGTGTGTGTATTTCCTTAAAATTAATATTTTATACTTTCCATTTGTGGTATTCACTCCAAATTTGGTATACGCAGGTATCTTAACGAGGGACATAAAAGGAGAGAGAGATATTTTGCAATCGTTTCTGGTTTGAAGTAGACATTGTTGTCGCGAGACAAAATGTATTGTTGTCTTGTATGGACACTATATCGTGAAGAAGATGCCCGTTGTTTCTTTCAGACTCTTTTTGGGGAACACCGCCTCCTCAGAGCGCCCCTGGCGAGATCAAAATAATACGTATATAATACAATAACAAATAGAATGTTATCAGAAGTGCCCCCGGGGTAATATTCCCCCCCCCCGAACATTGCTTCCGATAGAGACACTGGTGATGCTCCATTTCCAATGCTACATATGTTTGATTTTAAATACTTCAGTATCGTCTCGAAACTTTACACGAACATACTGCCTAGTTTCGAGACCATCTCAACAGTTAGCGTATAAATATATCCTTTCCGTCTATGTCTGTAATAACGAAAATATTTTGTTCACGCAATGCCAACAGAAATTATTTTGATAAAACAAAGCAACGTGATAAGAAAAAAAACGCAAGATAAAACAAGGTCGGCGGGGATTCGAACCCTGACCTGCTACTCAGAAACCAGACACTTTACCGCGGAGCTAACTTACTACGTTGAATTCTGCTTGTTCTATTCTCCTCAATATACCACATAAGAGGCCAAATGAAGGCAATTCAAAAATATGGCAATTTTGAATTCAAGATGGCGACTTCTCCAATGATTTGTTTCTTCACTTAAACTGAACTACGTCCTTAATAACATAGCGAAACCTGGCTTACCTACCAAGAGCACAACTTACAATTTTCATGGTTACAAATTTTTGAGCCGCCATTTTGAATCGAAGATGACGACTTTTCCAACATGTCGGAATTTTCCCCTCACATGCGCTGTACTCTACACACTTGAACGCAATTTCGTGATTCCACCATATCTACAAATTGTGTAGAATTAGACGCCCCCTTATAATATTCCTAGCACTTTCTTACACCGAACATGACTATTTTTTTCAAGTTTAAGGGCGGATTCGCAAACTACGCATCAGAATAAACATCACCTCGAAATTTCTACCTCCTAGATACAGCCATTACAAATTTCACATTTTTTCGATTTGCGCCGCGAAACGAAAACGAATTTTAATGCTCTTTTTTCTATCATAAACTATGTTCCTAGCTTCACTGCCTGACAAAATATGACGTTTCTATGGTGTGCGGAACTACTCTAAAAACCAGCATTTCAAACCGACGAAAAATTTCGACACTTCATTTACATGGAAAATGTCGCCTTTTTCGTGATATCGGAATTTTCCCATTACTCACATCCCATGACGAACAAGTATGCAAAATTTGGTGTTTGTATGTTTTGTGGAAGTACGCAAACAATTAAGTGTGTTTCCGATTATAGAGGTATATAATTCCACAGACGCGGGCCCGCTACGTACCAGTACTATGTCAGCAGTAGGTAGGAAGTCCAGAATCTAAGGAATTGAGTAGTGTAGGGGAACGACGTGAGCCTACTAGGCGGGAGACCTGGGTTCGATTCCCAACAAGTTTTTCTGTCGCTTTTTCTTTCTTTGAAAGTTTATTTTTATAGCATAGGTGATTGAAAATAAGCTTGACTTTATTATATACGGCATTTCATTCCAACCGGACCCGCAACTAAAACTATTAAATCGAAAGGGGCACTTTCCCACGTATCTTATATATTATAAATATGTGCGCTGTCGACGAGACAATTTTCAAGAGGGGCCCATTTGTGTGTGTATGAGCGTGTGTGTGCAGTGGCGTACGCAGGAATTTATTTCGGGAGGGGTCCAAACTCAATATCTGTGTATTTTATATTGAAATTCCTAAACTTGTCCCAAAAATTAGGCTACATTTACACAAAAGTTGGAATTTCGGGGGTGGTCCGGACCCCCAGGAACCACCCCCTGCGTACGTCCCTGTATGTGTGTGTATTTCCTTAAAATTAATATTTTATACTTTCCATTTGTGGTATTCACTCCAAATTTGGTATACGCAGGTATCTTAACGAGGGACATAAAAGGAGAGAGAGATATTTTGCAATCGTTTCTGGTTAGAAGTAGACACTGTTGTCGCGAGACAAAATGTATTGTTGTCTTGTATGGACACTATATCGTGAAAAAGATGCCCGTTGTTTCTTTCAGACTCTTTTTGGGGAACACCGCCTCCTCAGAGCGCCCCTGGCGAGATCAAAATAATACGTATATAATACAATAACAAATAGAATGTTATCAGAAGTGCCCCCGAGGTAATATTCCCCCCCCCCCCGAACATTGCTTCCGATAGAGACACTGGTGATGCTCCATTTCCAATGCTACATATGTTTGATTTTAAATACTTCAGTATCGTCTCGAAACTTTACACGAACATACTGCCTAGTTTCGAGACCATCTCAACAGTTAGCGTATAAATATATCCTTTCCGTCTATGTCTGTAATAACGAAAATATTTTGTTCACGCAATGCCAACAGAAATTATTTTGATAAAACAAAGCAACGTGATAAGAAAAAAAACGCAAGATAAAACAAGGTCGGCGGGGATTCGAACCCTGACCTGCTACTCAGAAACCAGACACTTTACCGCGGAGCTAACTTACTACGTTGAATTCTGCTTGTTCTATTCTCCTCAATATACCACATAAGAGGCCAAATGAAGGCAATTCAAAAATATGGCAATTTTGAATTCAAGATGGCGACTTCTCCAATGATTTGTTTCTTCACTTAAACTGAACTACGTCCTTAATAACATAGCGAAACCTGGCTTACCTACCAAGAGCACAACTTACAATTTTCATGGTTACAAATTTTTGAGCCGCCATTTTGAATCGAAGATGACGACTTTTCCAACATGTCGGAATTTTCCCCTCACATGCGCTGTACTCTACACACTTGAACGCAATTTCGTGATTCCACCATATCTACAAATTGTGTAGAATTAGACGCCCCCTTATAATATCCCTAGCACTTTCTTACACCGAACATGACTATTTTTTTCAAGTTTAAGGGCGGATTCGCAAACTACGCATCAGAATAAACATCACCTCGAAATTTCTACCTCCTAGATACAGCCATTACAAATTTCACATTTTTTCGATTTGCGCCGCGAAACGAAAACGAATTTTAATGCTCTTTTTTCTATCATAAACTATGTTCCTAGCTTCACTGCCTGACAAAATATGGCGTTTCTATGGTGTGCGGAACTACTCTAAAAACCAGCATTTCAAACCGACGAAAAATTTCGACACTTCATTTACATGGAAAATGTCGCCTTTTTCGTGATCTCGGAATTTTCCCATTACTCACATCCCATGACGAACAAGTATGCAAAATTTGGTGTTTGTATGTTTTGTGGAAGTACGCAAACAATTAAGTGTGTTTCCGATTATAGAGGTATATAATTCCACAGACGAGGGCCCGCTACGTACCAGTACTATGTCAGCAGTAGGTAGGAAGTCCAGAATCTAAGGAATTGAGTAGTGTAGGGGAACGACGTGAGCCTACTAGGCGGGAGACCTGGGTTCGATTCCCAACAAGTTTTTCTGTCGCTTTTTCTTTCTTTGAAAGTTTATTTTTATAGCATAGGTGATTGAAAATAAGCTTGACTTTATTATATACGGCATTTCATTCCAACCGGACCCGCAACTAAAACTATTAAATCGAAAGGGGTACTTTCCCACGTATCTTATATATTATAAATATGTACGCTGTCGACGAGACAATTTTCAAGAGGGGCCCATTTGTGTGTGTATGAGCGTGTGTGTGCAGTGGCGTACGCAGGAATTTATTTCGGGAGGGGTCCAAACTCAATATCTGTGTATTTTATATTGAAATTCCTAAACTTGTCCCAAAAATTAGGCTACATTTACACAAAAGTTGGAATTTCGGGGGTGGTCCGGACCCCCAGAAACCACCCCCTGCGTACGTCCCTGTATGTGTGTGTATTTCCTTAAAATTAATATTTTATACTTTCCATTTGTGGTATTCACTCCAAATTTGGTATACGCAGGTATCTTAACGAGGGACATAAAAGGAGAGAGAGATATTTTGCAATCGTTTCTGGTTTGAAGTAGACACTGTTGTCGCGAGACAAAATGTATTGTTGTCTTGTATGGACACTATATCGTGAAGAAGATGCCCGTTGTTTCTTTCAGACTCTTTTTGGGGAACACCGCCTCCTCAGAGCGCCCCTGGCGAGATCAAAATAATACGTATATAATACAATAACAAATAGAATGTTATCAGAAGTGCCCCCGGGGTAATATTCCCCCCCCACGAACATTGCTTCCGATAGAGACACTGGTGATGCTCCATTTCCAATGCTACATATGTTTGATTTTAAATACTTCAGTATCGTCTCGAAACTTTACACGAACATACTGCCTAGTTTCGAGACCATCTCAACAGTTAGCGTATAAATATATCCTTTCCGTCTATGTCTGTAATAACGAAAATATTTTGTTCACGCAATGCCAACAGAAATTATTTTGATAAAACAAAGCAACGTGATAAGAAAAAAAACGCAAGATAAAACAAGGTCGGCGGGGATTCGAACCCTGACCTGCTACTCAGAAACCAGACACTTTACCGCGGAGCTAACTTACTACGTTGAATTCTGCTTGTTCTATTCTCCTCAATATACCACATAAGAGGCCAAATGAAGGCAATTCAAAAATATGGCAATTTTGAATTCAAGATGGCGACTTCTCCAATGATTTGTTTCTTCTCTTAAACTGAACTACGTCCTTAATAACATAGCGAAACCTGGCTTACCTACCAAGAGCACAACTTACAATTTTCATGGTTACAAATTTTTGAGCCGCCATTTTGAATCGAAGATGACGACTTTTCCAACATGTCGGAATTTTCCCCTCACATGCGCTGTACTCTACACACTTGAACGCAATTTCGTGATTCCACCATATCTACAAATTGTGTAGAATTAGACGCCCCCTTATAATATTCCTAGCACTTTCTTACACCGAACATAACTATTTTTTTCAAGTTTAAGGGCGGATTCGCAAACTACGCATCAGAATAAACATCACCTCGAAATTTCTACCTCCTAGATACAGCCATTACAAATTTCACATTTTTTCGATTTGCGCCGCGAAACGAAAACGAATTTTAATGCTCTTTTTTCTATCGTAAACTATGTTCCTAGCTTCACTGCCTGACAAAATATGGCGTTTCTATGGTGTGCGGAACTACTCTAAAAACCAGCATTTCAAACCGACGAAAAATTTCGACACTTCATTTACATGGAAAATGTCGCCTTTTTCGTGATCTCGGAATTTTCCCATTACTCACATCCCATGACGAACAAGTATGCAAAATTTGGTGTTTGTATGTTTTGTGGAAGTACGCAAACAATTAAGTGTGTTTCCGATTATAGAGGTATATAATTTTGTATAATGAATATTACTGTTAATTTTTATGATGTGCATATTTTGTAAATAGGTTTGCAACATCATTGGTTTCAGACATTAAGTTATCTAATATTAATAGTGAATTTTCTTGTATTTCAAAATTATTCATATCTGGAATTCTTTCTGCGAATCGGATTTGTGCATTTGCATCCAAATTTGGTATGACTGCACCGTAACACCATATAATTTCATTAAATTTCATAGTAAACATTTGATCGCGTTCATTTAATAAACGAATTATAAAACATGTCTTACCTGCACGTGAAAGAAAAGCTATTAAAATGGATGATGGATGGTGAAACTTTAAGATCTTGTATTAAAATGAATGCACACGACAGATACTGTAGTTTATATACACATATTCACACAAAAATAAAATAATTTTTATTATGACGACAGCCTAGCTGTCCTGATAAGATTCCAACAGGAATCGAACGAACTAAAGTTAAGAATGAGTTTGCACAGCAAACAATCGAATAAATAAGTAAAGCTTCCAAAGAAATCAAGCGCTAAAGCACACACACACACCCACGCGCACACACACACGCATTATCACTTATGGGTCAGGCTAAAATTATTCTACATAACCATGAGGTAAACTTCGTGTTTTTGGTATTGGTCCGTCATTTTGTATATCGTCAATTCGTTTTCGTTTTTTATTTACCTCTTGGTTGGATTTCGTCTCTTTACGTAAAAAGATTTTGAAGCCCTGTTTTCGCCCGATATTATTTGGATTCTCAATAGTTGTTGAGTTAATTTCTCTTGTCACTAATTCATAGAAACTCAAAATTTATTCTTTGAGAGGCCATATCATTTAGTGAAATTCCCTGAATTTTCTGAATATAACGAAATTCCCCTGAGGAATTTTTAAGCCTCATACTATAGTTTTTTGGCCCTAATCCTATAAACGTCACAAACTCCCACCTTTCTTCTGTTTCATCATTTTGATCACCCAAATAGTTTCCAAGCTTCAACGGAGGTTGGCTATCTTTTTTTACACATAAACATAAGACTGTCTGTATCACAGTACATTTCGTCGTTAGGTCCTACAGTCACGAGTAAATCATGAAATTGTAGTCTGGACCATGAGGTAATAAAACCAGCAAGTATGACGTTGGAAAATTCCAGAGGCACGTTCTCAGTTTCCAGGTCTTTATATGTGAGAATGAGATGCTATTCACCAACTGGAATAACACTATGAACCTCATACCGGAGTGTAGCAAGGAAACTATGGAACTCTGCCCCACTATCATCAATCATACACTGCGTCATATTTATGCGCTGCCCCATGTTCCGTATAAGGAATTAACGTACAACTTCGCGCATTCTCTATGTCCAGACTTCATTCTAATTTTACCTTTATTTAATGTTATACCTTCATGAGCATAATAATCGTAAATTTATTTTTGCTTCTCTTCTTCAGTTTTACACCAAGCAGGATAGCCTGAGGCTTCTTGCTTCATTTGAAGAAAAGTATTCATATATTACCGAAATAAACTAGGTGAATTCCGATCTTCAGAACCCATCAGTTCGAATTCCCAAATTTCATATATTTTGACGATCTTATAAACGTTTGGAAGAGCACTGTGGGGCTCTGGTGTACAGAAAGTTCCAGTTAATGCGCGTTCTGAATCGCTAAGTGTGTAATTATCGTTAGTTTCTTCTTCCATACATACCCTGCAAAGTCCGAAAAGTAATATGCGGAAAGTAATTTGCTACGTACGGCAAAACGGAGAAAAAGAAATGTTTTGGAGCCAATACGTTTCATTTCACAATTCCATGAATTTTTCCCACATCTGGGAAAACTGGCCCATTATGCACCTTAGGTGGTCCCACCGGAAGGGGTTTCCTTGCCATTACGAGAGGATATAACGATGTAATATCATAATATTTAATCTCTTCATTGTGCGCACAATTCACATATGAACGAAAAACTTCTGTTCGTCTGCCGTTGTAGCAACTCTTAGGAATAAGAAAGTCGGCCGTACTACTGCAATGTTCTTTAAGGAACTTTTGTAACTCTACATTTGTGCGTACTTTATTATGAAAAGATCACTCCCATATCTCATACAAATTCATTTTGAGTGAAAATTTCTGTGAAAAATTTTCGACGGATTTCCGTGTGTTCGTACCTTTTTTTAAATGTGTTCTACAGACCATGCGCATTATCTATTATGGCATTACGGTTATTCGGTAAACAGGTCTTACAGGCATGGCAGTAACATCCCATAAATTCAAAGAGAGCGCTGAGCTCTGCATGGTATCCGTCAACATTGTACCTTCCAAAAGATTGTTCTGCATTTCGTCCCGCATGCTGAATTTCTATATCCGTTTGGTGCTCCATATATTTTAGCCATTTCATCGCTTTTTCGCTTGTTTTTGTTTTATGATGGAACCCCAAAGGTGGGATGAGAGAAATACTTTCTTCTGGAAGATATGATGTTCGATATGTTTGCATGGCTAAACTTGCAATTGTTGACGAAACAAGAAATCTTTGTCAGCCATTCGTCTTCTCTCCTATAATATTACTAAATTTGGTAACACCTTCTGTGAGAATTCTCACATCGTTTTCATATATCCGTACTCCAACATAACCTTTTGCAAATTAAATTGTTCTCCCAATCCAACACGTTCTTCGTGCCATGCATCCAACCGCTGTCTTTCTTCAGTACTTCGCGATTCAGTATTCATTGTATTCTATTTCCCGATAGAGTCCTACATAATTTTGATTTTCCACTGTTAAACAAATATGGGAAATCTCCCTTCTTTAAATTTTCAGAAAGGTCTAATGTCTTCGGGAGTCTTGACAACCTGACCCGGAGGAAAAGATAAAAATCCATGAAATGGATTTTTTTATCAATAGAAATACTAAAAATTTTCGGATTCTGAATTAAGGTTTTTGGAATGATATGGTGGTACTCAATGAGAGATTTCAAACAGAAAATGCTGTCTTAGCGTGAAGAATTATGTGCAATTACACAAAGCTTACTAATATAGGTCTATCTAATAAGATATGTGTAATAAAAGCATCAATGGTTTTAAAAGAAAACAAGCGGTTACGGTTTTTGCATCACCACATATACTGCAGGACTCATCAATGCCCTTGTTTATACATTCATGGCACACGTGTCTCAGACACACTAAGCATACAACATGTTCCCGCTCGCCACGCTCATTTTTCGGTTTGAGCATGGTCTCTACGTCGTAGACAATATTAAGAAACCTGTTGAAATGAGGAGGTTTCAGTTTCTTCACATAGCATGAGTGACCTTCCTGTACATGTTCACGACATATACTACAAAAGTATTCACCACATTAATCATCCGATTTCCGACTTCTTAAATCATAGATTGCATTATAGCTGGTGCAGACATTAACATATTGACACACACTTACTAAGTTTATTACTTATTATCAAAATCTTTACCCCTAGTGAAATATCTGCTGCTTGCATTACATTTCGTTTTATACATGGTAATGTCTTCTTTATGCACCTGCTCGCAAGATCAACACATTAACTCACACTTATGTGATCGATTAGGACCATTAAAACCCATTAAGCAGTCTAAACAATACCTCTTCTTTCTTAGAAATGAAGTAATGGTTCTAATAGAACGAAAATATCCAATAGTTCCCCTCTCATCATAATAAATATAAATCGTTTTTGTTTCCTGCATATCTGGTCGTTGTACTTCTGTTTCTGGGTAAGCAGTCTTATTTCACGTTTCTTTTCAGGAACTTTTTCATAAATAATAATTTGATAATTTGGACTCAAATGATTTTGAAATAGTTCAACATTATTAAAATCACATCCATTTTTCCCTTTAACGCTAACACCTAGACGACTACAGAGGGCAATAGCTCTACTTTTTAATTCGTGACGAGTTGGGTCTGTTAAACGGGATAAAGTAGAGCAAGAGTGAGTATATTTAGCTACGCTCCAAGCGATACCTTTAGGTAAACAAAGTTTGTCAGTATCGCGTCCCGGAAGATCAACCAAATGTACCAAAAATTCACTCAAAGGTCAGTGTTTGTTTAGTGAAGACTAGTTACTTCGACTTCTTCCAGCACCAAACATCGAATTGACTGCATAGAAACGAAATAGGACATTATCACCTAAAAGAGTCTTCGTTACTCTTTAAAACTCTAGTAATGGAAGCTAAAATGAACTTGGCAGAAATATCTTTGCGGCGTTTCCATGGAACATACACTGCTATGTTATCCTTACTATTCGAGAAATCAATGTACATTCCAACAAAATCATAAGGTCACGCATTAGTAACTTTTATCTGTCAGAAAAGTAAATGTACACCTGTTTTTTGAGTCTGGCATTCCTGCGCTCCATCCGTGGAGAGTATGAGAATTAAATCAATAAAATGTTTACTGAGGGACAAGAAGAAAAGGATAAACTGAATAAGACATTGCAGAGGGGCACAAGTTGTGAATACAAATAGTGCATAGTGTAAATAAAGGGCGACACCGAAAGAGAAAGCCAGAAACAGCTGCTAGGCAGACAAAAATAGAGTAATAATTGTCGAAGTGGTAACATAAAATACAAATACTACAAATATGCCAACAACTAAGCGTTTAACAAGCAACGATCTTGGTGTAGTGGTTAAGACGCTAGATTACAAATCCAAAGAACGGCAGTTCAAATCTGCTACACGTAGTATATATATATTTTTTAAATAATGCATACAGCACATGAAAGGTGGTAAAAGAGAGCGTATTACCCGCTTAATATGTTAAGTAAAAACGAGTTAAAACTTTCGGCGAAATTTATTAGAGAAGTGAGACAATGAAAATAAGGAAGCAAATATATTTAATCAGGGGTTGTGTCAGAGAGTGGTGACCGGAAAAACTGGAGATTTTCCCGAATTTCGCCCATGTGAATCTCTACGATAGACAAGTTTCTTCACAAATGTGCCTATTGTAGAGAGAGAAAGAGAGAGAGAGAAATGCTCCCAGAACTGAGAGTGTGCTGCTTCCATTCAAATCAACGAGATGACAAATAGACGCTTACATAATAAGAATGCCGAATACAAACAGCCTTAAAACAGCAAAGTACTAATTGCAAGCGTTATCACCTAAGGTTCCAAGATACGAACAACATATCACTAATATCCCGAATGCCAAAATATTGTGACTTACACAACTCCCCCTCTCCCCATATGTGTCCTGTGAAAACAAACACAACTTTTGGGATGAAAGACCATATCGAAAATACAATATTAAACTATATAAGTAGACTTTTAGCAGATTCGTATTCAGTTATTTTTTTCCAAAACAGTTTTATTGATATTCAAGACAGCAAAAGCACTATATTTGTTAACGACAAAGCGAAGTTATTGCAACACTGCGCTACACAGTGAGTCATGCATATTACACTCGTGAGTTTTGCTATGCACAGGCTAGCTACCGAGGCACGCTGAATGACGCCTGAAGGAAGCAGCGAGGATATCGATACAGTAAACGGAACAAGCAGTGCATTACAGACATTTCAAGAGAAAAAAGAAAGATCCCTCTTTCCACACTTCATGCTGTAGTTTTTACTTCCATTTCCCCATCAACGTTACACGCCTAGACTATTATACAGTTCCATTACACTTAATCCAGGCCTTCAAACAACTTTGTTCTACGAAGGAAAACGTAGAACACTACACTGATAGATATACCATACATAGACAGTTAAGTAGTAATAGATGAATGCAATTTATACCACAAAATATCGATTGTCTACATATACATTAATTTCAAACAATTAGACACATAACAAACATTCACAACACCATTATAACCTATCATATGTTAATTCCATTTCACAAATGGTAGAATGAAAACCGTAGACTGACCGTGGAATGAAAACCGTAGAAAATAAAATGATTTTTAAAAAAATACTATTATGAACACTAGTTAGTGAAGGAAACAATGACAGCCAATAAAAGGAAGATAATATCTTGGTCGGATTTCAAGAAATAACTTGATAATGAGATGAAAACAGAATTTTATAAAAGGAATGGTTATGATGCGCTAGACACAACATGGTAGCCTGTTTCGTCTCGTCTTGTGAAAAGGTCTCGTCTTTGAGAGGCGAGAAAAAACCTGTGTTTCGTCTTTGCAGTGGCGGATCTAGTTCGAAAGCGGGGGCCTAGGACCCCCCAACTTCAGATTGACGAAAATAATTTAAGATATTATTTATATAGTTTTGGAAATTTATACTAAGGTCATTATATACTTATCATAGTCTAAATTCAGGCAGCCACCCATTTTTTACCTTCTAGATCCGCCACTGGTTTCGTGGCTATCCCAGTGTCATCTCGTGTTTCCGAAACGATACAAATTGTTATCTAGTCTCCTTTCCTCTAATTTTCTTTCGTAAACCTCAAAATTATAGAATAAAATTGGAAACCCTGCGGCTTCGAAATGTAACGAAGTTTACAAGTTATAATTGATAATCGGACAAGAAGGGTTATGGAATAGTTTCAAGAGATTTAAAACGCGACGAGTCGGGACAAGGACCCGTCACATCTCGTCTAGGAAAACGAGACGAGACAGACGCTTTGTCTCATCTCGTCTAACATTTAACAAAACCTGTAATGTCTCGCCGGTGGTGGATTTGAAGCCTCTCACCAGAGATATAGTAGATCGTGGGCCGTGGGTCAAGAGGACGTGACCAATTGCAACCCACCATCCGCCGTGACCCACCATAACCTACATACCCACTACGACCCACCGATACACTCTGCTTAGTGCATTGTATATAGCATCCTCTGAAGAGTGGCGAAATTAACTAAATTTTACTTTTAGGATCTCCATTTTCTTCTTCTTCTTGTTCTTTTGCATTTGTTTCTGTTCACTTACCTGAGATGAGTATATCTAACAAGGACAAGGCAGACTTTGTTAAATGAATTTAGGGCCCATCTTTCGCGAGGTAGTAGTGCACATTTAAACTGGGAGAACGTAATAGCCGGAAATAGCTTAGAAAAAGCGTCTCAAAGTTTCGACTCGCCGTATATATGGTATGACGCCTAAAATTATCAAGTGGTTGTGTGGCAGACTGTGGAGCATTTACAGCTCTCGTGTAAAGGGTCCAGCGTTCGATTCTCGCTCGAGTCAACTAGTTTATGCTTTTTACCAATAAAGTAGTCATTTATAACTACAAGTAAAAAATTAATTCACTATATGTACATATATTCTAAACGATAGGAATTTTCAAATCAGTTTAAAGCTTTTCAATGTTTTATGTGAAATAGATACAAAATATAACCTAATTCATAAATATATTGATATTGATATACGGTTACCACAGTCGTTGTGTCAGAAGTTTCGTGTCTATATCTGTGGACTGTGTGCGAATTGCAAGGCGGATAAGGGGGAAATCCGCTAGGGAATACTGGATGTATACTATAGCCAAAGGGGTTTTCCGAATATTCCCATTCGCAATTCGCACTCTGTCCTCAGATATAGACACGAATCGTCAAGAAAATTTTTCATTTAACGACTTTACGAAATAGGTTATATTTGTATCTAGTTCACATGAAACATTGAAAAGTTTTACAACTGATTTAAAAGTTCCTATTGTTTCATGCATTATAAACATATGGTGAATTAATATTTAACTTGTAGTTATAAATGACTACTTTACTGGTAAAAGCAAAAACAAGTTGACACGAGCGGGAATCGAACTCGCGATCCTTTACTCATGAATCATGAATGCTCCACTCTCTGCCACACCATCACTTGGGAATTGTAGGCGTCGTAAGACGAATTTTCTAGGCAATTTTTGGTTATTGCGTTCTCCCAGTTTGTAATATTAACACTTTATATATGCACTACTACCTCGCGAAAGTTCATTTAACAAAGTCTGCTTTTTCCTTGTAAGATATAGTCATCTCAGATAAGTAAATAGAAACAAATGAAAAAAGAAAATAGAGACCCTAAAAGTAAAATGTAGTCATATTCAACACTGTTCAGAGGATGATATATACAATGCACTAAGCAGAGTGTCGGTGGGTCGTAGTGAGTCTGTAGGTTATGATGGATCGCTAATTTATGGGGGTCACGGTGGGTGGTGGATTGCAATGGGTCACACCTTGTTGATCTACGACCCTCTAACCGACTTACAAATCTTGACCCACATGTCTCACTTGACACAGGACCCACTTCAATTCTGGTGAGAGGTTTCCAATTCAGCATGGGGGAGACAATATAGGCTTTGTTAAATCAGAGACGAGACAATGCGTCTCTCTTGTCTCGTTTTCCGACACAAGACGTGACATGTCCTTGTCTGGACTCATCGCATTTTAAATGTCTTGAAAGCATTCCATAACCCTCTCTTGTCCGATTATCAATTGTAGCTTGTAAACTTCGTTACATTTCGAATTCGCATGGCTTCCAATTTTACTTCTATTGTTATGAGGTTTACGAAAGGAAATTAGAGAAAAGGAGACGAGATATCAATTTGTCTTGGTTAGGAAATACGAGACGACACTGGGTTAGCCACAAGACGAGATACAGGCTTCATCTCGCATCGCTAAAATGAGACAATTTAACATGAGAAGAAACAGGCAATCATGTTGTGTCTAGTGCATCATAATAGTTTGTTTTCTAAAGTTCTGTTTTCATTTCATTATCAAATTATTTCTCGACGTCCGACATCGGATCATGTTTCACTGACCGTTACTTTTCCGGAACTTTAGGTGATAATGCTTGCAATTATCACTTTGATGTTTTACAGTTTTTTTTTCCGCATTCTCATCATGTAAGCGTCTATTTGTCAACTCGTTGATTTGAATCGAAGCACCTCACTCTCAGTTCCGGGAACATCTCTCTCTTTCTCTCTCTCTCTCTGTCCGTTTCAGACGTGATGATAGACAAAAGGGCAAAATTGCATAGAAATTTTACGGCATTTCTGGCAAGATGGTCTCTGCGATAGGCACATTTCTGAAGAAATTTGCCTATCGTAGAGACTCCCATGTGCGACATTCGGAAAAATTTGCAGTTTTTGAGATTACCATCCTCTGATACATACCACTGATTAAACATACCTGCTTCCTCGTTTTCATTGTTTTACTTCTCTAATAAATTTCACCGAAAATTTTACCTTTTTTTCACTTAACGTATTAAACGGATAACACGTTGTTTCACCACCGCTTATGTGCTCTATGCATTATTTGTAAAACCTAAAAAAAAATATACTCCTTGGAGCAATTCGAACCCCCGTCGTTTGGATTTGTAATCTAACGCCTTAACCACTACACGAAGATCGTTGCATGGTAAACGTTTAGTTGTTGGAATATATGTTCACATTTGTATTTTATGTTCCCACTTCGACAATTTCTACTTTCTTTTTCTCCACTTTCTCTGTATTGATATAATTTTCATATTCTAGATGGTTAGAACACAGGAATGTAGTGGCTAAGACACTAGATTGAAAATACAAAGGACGTACGTTTGAATCCACTACAAATAGAATGATTTTTTTAATAATGCGTACAACACGTGAGAGATGGTAAAAGAGAGCGTATTACCCGTTTGAGATGTTAAGTGAAAACTTGGTAAAACTTCCACTGACATTTATTAGAGAAGTGATACAATGAAAATGAGGAAGCAAGTATATCTAATCAGGGTTATGAATCAGTGGGCGGTGATCGATAAAACGAAATTGTTCCGAATTTCACACATGTAAGTCTCTACAATAGGCAAACTTCTTCAAAAATGTGCCTATTACAGTGACCATCATATTCCACCGATTGCGCTAGCCAAAATTAATTTAACAGTAACAAATGGTGTAGTGTATTTTCCTTAGAACGATAAATTAAAAAGTGCATCCTGCAGATGAACGAAGTGTTTCGAATGTCCTAGTGATCTTCTTGCAATTTCCCCATTAACATGCGAAAATCGTCTCTATCATGATACATGTGTTTGCGTCCACTTTCTTAAGGATTGCTCATTTAGTATGAGAAGTCAGTCTTTGATTCTTCACGATTGCTTTGAAAATAAAATAACTTGAAAGGATTTGAAGCTATACTGATTAGCTGTATTACTCACAAGTCCAGTACTTCACCAATACACTATCTTCTCATGCAACATCATAAACTAAATATTGCTAAGCTCAGCTCTGATGTTTGGAACAAACCGGTAATGCTCCTGTAATGATATTTCCACCAAAGTGCATGCCGAAGTTAAATTATTCGATGATCTGGAGACAATTTAGTGCCCATTAATAAACTACAGAATATAAAAGGGAGTGAAATTACAGAAATGATATCGTATTATACAGTAATTTTGCCGTGCAATTTCAATAGTATAATAATAATAATAATAATAATAATAATAATAATAATAATAATAATAATAATAATAATAATAATAATAATAATAATAATAATAATTTTCCATTGGTCCTGCGCGGAAAGTGACAATTAAATCAATCACATGTGTAGTCAAGGTAAGGAGAAAAGCCTAAACTGAATAAGACATTGAAGCGGGTCACAAACTGGGAATAAGAATAGTGCACGGTGTAAATAAAGGACGATACCGACAGAGAAATCCAGAAACAGTAGACAACGGAGAAAAGAGTAGAAATTGTTGAAGTGGAAACAAAATACAAATACGAATACGGATGAGCACGAGTCGTGACAAAATTCGACTCGACTCGCGTTCAATCCGAGTCGAGTCAAAGGTACTTTTCTTGACTTGACTTCCGAGCCAAGTCGCCGTTTTCCATGTCGAGTTTCGAGTTGAGTTGAGTTTCATAATGGCTCGCTCGCTCGTTCAGCTCGTTTTAACTCGTTTTGAAATAATGGCCTGATTAGACTGGAAAGCGAAAGCCATGAGAAATGTAAGCAGTAATGTGGAATACTTTTAGTGTTGCTCACGACAGGTGTGCATCTCGTCTCGTAATTTTAGTACATCTCCTGGGGCAATTTTACTGTATCTCGTCTCATCTAGATAACGAGAGGACAAGAGTTTTTTATTATTACGAGACAGCCTCAAATTTCGTAATCACCAATATAAGTATATACAGTAGTTCCCTAAATCAAGGCTGAGGCCTGCACGGTCGAATTCTTAAGCCCAAGCAGAAGACCAACCCGGCTAGTGATATCAACTGGTTCGGCTCGTATCAACTGAGCGAACAGCTCGAGTCGGCTCGGTTGGGATGAGCCGTCGGCTCGGCCCAATTAAGAAGATGACCTGAGCCGGCTCAGTTGGAACGAGCCATCGACTCGGCTCAATTGAGCCAATGGCTCAAATCGGCTCGGTCGGGTGAGCTGTTGGCTCAGCTCACTTCTTGTTTCGGTAGTGAATGAGCTATAAGCCGAGCCGCTTGAGCCGTTGAGAAGCCTAAACCAGGTCCCATCTGTTTTGAACATGTTTGGCTGAAGCCTATAACTTTTAACAATTTTTGGCTCGAGCCCGAATAGTTGCACCTTCGGAACTGAAACCCAGAACGTGACCTATGTCCTTGCCTCCTGAAGATTTCTCGATGACCGAGATCGACAGTCAATTAGCTTTTACTATTCAGATACAAACCGCATAACTTTTAAAGATTATACACGGCTTTGATATAATAATAATAATAATAATAATAATAATAATAATAATAATAATAACAATAATAATAATATTGGCATTAACCCTTTTAAACTTGCCCTAAAATTTGGCAAAACTTACTTAAATTAGAGATTTCGGGGAAAGGGTTCTGTACCTTCAAGATACACCTCTGCAACTACCAAAAACTTAAAACTAGAGCGTTCCACTGAAGTTTCATGTAGAAAGTATTCTACTGTATGTTTTAAGGAATATAACTGTAATAAAAGTAACTGAATATCACGCAACAGTAAGACATATAATATACTAATTTTTAGGATATGCAGAGGTAAATATAAAAGCATTGCTACAAAAATACCTACACAGTCCATAATTCAATGAGCTCTGAAATACAATGTAACGAAATAGCCAATGAGATTCACTCTACAGAGCAATTGTCACTTAAACAATGGATATACACTATTTCGGGAATCGAGACAAGACGGGAAATGTTTACGGTACTTTTCGTCTCGTCTCGATACTCGTCTCCAAAGCGAGACGAAAATTTTGAGTTAGCTAAGTCCCGTCTCGAATGTAAAATGTTAATTCTAGTGTTATTTTGTTTGTTTTAGAAACCAGATGAGAACTTCCTCTTCTCTTGGGCAACATTAAACCAAACCGAAATATTCTTTCCAAATGTCACGTTTCTGCTTGTAACGGTATGACCTGACCGATAATTAGCTCCTAGCTTTTAACCTTCTACGAGATAATAATAATTATTATTAGTTTATAATTATTACTATTATTATTCCTGAAGATTTGATAGTTCAAGTATTGAAACATCCGAGTATTCAAATATCTGAATATAATAAAACGTGTCATCGCCGATCAATCGCCATCAAAAATCCTAAAGTAAAAAAAATGTGCGACGTGGATTCGCACAAGCACCCTGACCACTGAACCGCGATCGCTACGCGGTAAACGATTCGTCTTTAGTCTTGTTACGTCAGGTTTCTTTGTCTCCGCTTGCAAACTTGTATGTTATATTTCTTCGATTCAAAATATCTTTCGTATTTCTTTCATGATATCGGCAAAGTTTACATTAATAACTTGAATTGTTCTTAAACCGTTGGTTCACAAGTTTGTTTTTATTCCACACGAAACTACAGATTGAATACTCGTAATTTCTATTTCTTTCAAAGCAGTCGCCATTACCTGGTCAAAGACTCATTTCCACCATGATTCATATTAACCATAATAAATTCATTTTTCGGAAGCGGATTTTTCCCTTTCCGGATTTCGGATAATTATGGAATTCAGTTAAACGCCGGAATTCAGAAGAATTCCGGAAATCGGAAAGAATCCGGAATTCAGAAAATTCCGGAATTGAGGAAAACTCCGGATTCGAAAAAAATCTGGATTTTTTCGAATTCCGGAATGTTAACGAAATCACGAATTTCTAAATTCTGGATTTTTCCGAATTCCGGACTTGTTCCAAAATCGGAATTTTCCGTATTAAGGAATTTTTCCGGTTCTACTTCCGTTAGTCCGGAAAGTAAAAATTCCGGAATTGGCCATACCTAGTTTATACGCAACCTTTCAGAACAATAAGCAAGTAGCTGTCTACGAACAAACAAGTACTGCAAAGCATTTTGTATCCTGCAATACGTCATGTATTAAAATCCGACAGGAGTTTCAGTATCTAACCAGAAATTGCATGTATCTAGCTACTGGAAGCTGTGGTATGAAGAATTGTATTATGTTTTATCTTTTTGTGTCGTATACAACCGTGCAAACCACTGAATATCTAAACGGCTTTCGTTCAATCCAAGTTGTAGTACTCACAGTTTCATCCATTTGTGTGTATATGATTTTGTTACTAAAGCTTATTATATGATAACGCTAGTAAGTCTTTCTCTGCTCTCCCGTAAAGTTGTCATACGATCTACTACATGATACAGAACGAATTATCAATTTAACCAAGTTGTTGTATTACTACACATCTGCTTCCGCCTCTGTCAACTCTGGTCGATCTCGTTGATCGCGACGTATTTGCTTTTTATACCCCTTTCTTCATTTACTGAACTAAAGAGTAACTATTCTGAATTATACTACTGCGCATGCCTGTAGATAAATATTTCTGATGCCAACAGTTTCCGTTTTGTCCAAGCAATATTCTTTTTCTTATTCTTTTTCTTATGACCCTTTTATTACATTATATGAAGAGCATGTAGGTCTAAATACCTCATGTATTACATAGAATGTAGGTTTAACTCTTCCAGCAAAGAAGGAACATGTGATCATAGTATACAGCCCACAGAAGTGATAGCTGGCAATACAGTGGTCGAAATCCCTAACGACACAGGGGGTGAGCGGTGTTCTATCCGCTGGTCTAGTGGCTAGCACGTGCGCTTTGGTGTTTGGTGTCCAGGGTTCGATTCCAGGCGGGAGAGCATTTATGATTTTTTACTGTCCTCGATGTTTCTGTGTTCGTGTCCCTTCGTTATAAGTTATTAGAAAAAGCAATTTAAACGAGTGAAGCAAGTAAAATTAGCAATAAGTAAGTTACAGAAACATGTTCGGTGAGTCAGTTAAGTAAAAAAGTGGACAAAGCACTGGCTTTTCGCGCGGTCCATGCGAGTTCGAATCTATCTCGGCTTGATTTTTTATCCATTTGAGAGAAAGTATTATTTCTTTTCGCTACAGGTAGTCACTCTTTTCGTATTTTTCGCCGGCCTTCACAGTTAAAGTAACTGGCTATTTTTATTCTTTCTACGAATAATAGATCTTCTCTTTGGTTTCATGTCAAACATGCACACGTAATGAAAAGACGTTGTTGATAATAATAATAATAATAATAATAATAATAATAATAGTAGTAATATGAAATATTACTAGCTAACTCGTGTGTGTATTTCGACAATATAATTTTATATTATCATGTGGATATAAGTAAGGATGGCTAGCACCCCCCTTCTAATTTTTTCGATGCGCCTTATGGGTCCACGGTGTCCAACGTTGGTCCCGTCCCACTATCATCTGTTCTCTCGATATAAGTTATCGACATTTTGCCTAAAGAGGGCTCTGCCGTGGCCCCATGACACCCCATGACATGACCCTTCGTTCATTTTGCATTGAAATCGCTTATTTTTCTTAGTACTATGGGTGCATACTGTCCAACGTTGCTCCCATCACTATACAATTTCCCATTCTCTCGATATAAATTGCTAATATTTTCTTTGTAAGGGAGATATGGCGTTACAATCATTACGTTTGAAGAAGAATTGAGGAAGACATTGCCTTGCCACAAACAACACCTATTATTATTATTATTATTATTATTATTATTATTATTATTATTATTATTATTATTATTATTGTTTTTGTTGTTGTTGTTTTACTTACTACTAATGTCGCCTACCTTTCTTTGCAATGCAATGTGTTGCTAAAAAGCAAATCAAATAACACTCCTCGCCATCCACGCTCCCGAACTCGAAATACATGATTTACAGTTCTCTGTGTTAGGGGAGAGCACATTTATTATATTATTCTTTCAAATAACATTTCACAAGTTACTTCACTTTCAATGTGTAATTTCATATCGTAACTAACAATCATCTTGTTCCGATAAGAAAATATCCCCCTCCTGCAAAAAAAAAAGCCTGACCGTAGCGAAAGGGCGTGAACCTTCTTTAGGCGATTAATCGGGTCCAATATTTTAATAAAAGATTATAAGTCCCTGAACACAAATATTTCAGTAAAAGAGGAAAAGTTACTCAAACTTTTTGAATACCTATTCATGGGCGAAATTTGGTTCCCTTGGTACTTTTTAAGAATTTGAAGGGCCGCCCTTTTGAACATTTTCATCTGATTATTCTGGTTATAGAACTCATCAAGATATTTCAACAGTTAATGCTTGTTCCAAGTTTCGTCTCAATCCGCTGAAAATTAGGGTGGTTATGGCATTCTCATATATATATATATATATATATATATATATATATATATATATATATATATATATATATATATATATATATATTTATATATATATATATATATATATATACAGATAGATAGATAAATAGACACACAGAGGGAGAGAGAAAAAGTGTTTTTCTCCCTTCTTGCTTCTCGCACCTGTGCTGCGTCAGAGGCAAACCGGGCCTCTTTGCAAAACATATTGATCAGCCTAACCTGAACACAAGCCTGTTATTTGTTAACGTAGAAACATGGTAGACAGGTGTAAGGCATATAGAGATTGTGTTTTTAATAACCATGAGTATGGGTTCGAACCCCTCCACTTCCATATTTTTTTACTTTTTGCAGCTACGTCGGAACGTTTAACTTTTATTCTTTACTAATTGCAAAGGGCGTTTACATTCAAAATAAGAGGAATTTTGGTGGCATTTGTTCGGATATTTTCGGGATTCGAACTGGCGCCCCTTGCATTTGTAAGCCAGCACCTTAACCAATACACCAAGATCATGGCGTGGTAAACGTTTAGTTGTCGGCGCATTTATTGTATTTGTGTTTTATGTTCCCACTTCGACAATCTTTACTCTTTTTTTTCGTTTAGCAGCTGTTTCTTGTTTCTCTTTGGGTGTCGTCCTTTATTTACAGTATGCACTATTCGTATTCACAGTTTGTGCCCCTCTGCAATGTCTTATTCAGATTAGATTTTTCTTCTTGCACCTCAGTAAACATTTGATTGATTTAATTCTCATACTCTCCACGGATGGAGCGCAGGAATGCCAGACTCGAAAAGTAGGTGTACATTTACTTTGCTGACAGACAATACATTATTCAATACGAATAAGTTTTCAATATAGGCCGCAGGATTTCTGATTTCTTCATTTCCCATTGGCCCTACTGCAATTTCATGTCTCACTAACTTAAACTATGTGAAACTCTTTCTGCTTTCATGTACAACTTCGAAGTTACCTTTTCCTGTATAATGAACATCTCTTTGACATCTACGATCAAGCATAGGAACGTAGCCGGATGTGCTAGGTTGTAGAGACGCATCCCGTAACCCCGAATATCCCGTGAATATTGTACACTTGATGCTTGTACTTCTTCAGTTACAGCATCCACAGGATTTTGTCCATTTTCACAGTTCATTTAATAAGGCCTTCACATAATCAGACGTTCCAAATTTTTTTGATTAACTACAACTTCGGAATTTTGAATCATATGCGTACCATCTGCTTCACTATCTAAATGTTCATTAATAATCTCATCATTAAATTGAAATCTTCTTCTTGAAGTGTATTTTCCAAGGTTATATTTTCTTGATGGACCGAGGTCACGGAATTCACATCAACAGATGGTACCACCTATTATTAACCAAAACAAAACGCGATACAGAATTGCAAAATTCGGTTACCTCTGCTGCATTCATCGTATCTACCTGCCCTTGATTAAAATAATTTAAATGAACAAATTTATGATGTGCCCATTGGTACATAACTTATTCACGGAAAAATCCGTGTGTGAACAAGTCCACAATATCGGCGCTTGACATTGCATACTGTAAAACTATTGCCTGATTCTCTTGGTAGAAATATAAAAGAGCAGATAGCAAGGTATCATACCTTTCACTTCCGCGTAGTCCCTGGCGTTGTTTATCCATGATTATTCACCAGGTCTCCAACACGCGATCCTTTGTGTTGAGCCCCTCAATCACTGCCGCCAAGTAAATTTAATCAACTTCATTGAAGTCACTCACGAGCGAATCTCCGAGGAATTCCATCTGTAAATATTAAAAGAAAAATATCTTTAAGTATTTAACGTACAAAATAAATAAATAAATAAATAAATACAATGTTATTCTTTTATCAAATGGCCATTAATCAATGGCCTATAAATAAAGCTATCCTACGAAAAAGTGAATGAGATATCAAAAATGTTATAATCGTTAGGAGACATATTAAAAGAATACAGAGGAGGTGAGAGAGAGTTTAATACTGCAAATCATGGATAGTCTACACATTTGTTTGAGGGCGTGTATTAAAGTCCGTAGCCATGTATAGGTTAACATTGAAATAAACATTACAACACAATAACTGTTTAATATTGATAGAGAAAACTACCTATTTTTCGTAATTTTATTTACTCAGTTCTGCAAGAACTTCGTTGTCGCTTAACAGAACACTCCTAGAGTATGATCCGTCAAATAATTGCTTTTGCAACTTGTTTTTTCATGGATCTATTTCAATTTTTGTTGGTCCATATTTTTTAATTAAATACTCGAATACTTCTTGTGAACGTGTTAAGAATCCCATAGGAATCTCTGAGCAATCTATGATTGTGATTCGTCAAATAATTCGAATGCAATCAAAATTATTTCTTCAAAAACTTTCAAATCACAAAACATTAAAAATTTCATAAATGCAAATTGTAAATGAACAAATATGTATAATAATATAAACATACTTACGATTTTCTAATTTAATTTGGTACGGCTATTGAAAATCTGAGAAAAATCTTGATTCCTTCTTTCGAGGATTTACAGTTATCCTTTTTTCCTGACGGTATCGTGAAATGTTTAAATAAGCCCAATTGTAAGAATACAAAAAATATTCTTACTAATTTTATGTAAACAATACTTTAATTTTAATATAAATAAGTCTAACTTTGATATCTTATCGTTTGAATCTGCACAATCAGTAAAATTATGTCTTGCAGGTATCGTTACCAGCAAACATATGATAACATTTTTTCATCCATGCGTTACTATACTGGTCAAAGGAACAAAAAATTCTAGATAGGTTTCAACATAAGCAACAACACAAATAAATGGAATTCCTACCATTACTAAACAAGAATTTTTAAGTCAGTGGGAGAAGTGACGCCCTCAAAGGTATACCGCACACAAACATTCCTCCTGACGTCAAAAGAACAAGGAAATAATAGCAATACCATCAACAATTTAAAAAGTGTGGGAAGGAAATACCAAACACACGTAATATACCTGTTAAGTTTAAAGAAAAAAATTTGAAATGAATCTTAAGGCAATGGTGTTAAAAAAAAGTGAAGACATGCATTTGGACCTCAGTAATAACAATATTAAAATTATATACTGAAAATCAACAAAGGAACTGCAGAAAACTCGAAAAACAAAAATGAAAAAAGAGCACAGTGAAGAAACGCATCTGTACTCAATAATAAGAATATTAAAAGGGTATACTGAAAATCAGCATAGCAAGTCCAGAAAACTCGAAAAACAAAAAAAAAAGAAAAAAGAGAACAGTGAAGACATGCATCTGTACCTTAATAATAAGAATGTTAAAAGAGTATACAGAAAATCAACATAACAAGTCCAGAAAACTCGAAAAACAAAAAATGAAAAAAGAGCACAGTGAAGAAACGCATCTGTGCTCAATAATAAGAATATTAAAAGGGTATACTGAAAATCAGCATAGCAAGTCCAGAAAACTCGAAAAACAAAAAAAACGAAAAAAGAGAACAGTGAAGACATGCATCTGTACCTTAATAATAAGAATGTTAAAAGAGTATACAGAAAATCAACATAACAAGTCCAGAAAACTCGAAAAACAAAAAATGAAAAAGATCACAGTGAAGACACGCATTTCTACCTCAATAATAAGAATATTAAAATAATATACTGAAAATCAACATAGCAAGCGCAGAAAACTCGAAAAACAGAAAAAATCGTCAAATTTTTATGTATCGACTTACCAAATGTGTATCGTAAGTCAAATACTATGCACGATGGTATGCATATCTTCTCCAACAGAAAATTTTCACGTTTACTAAGTCTTATCCACTACCTATTCCGTTCACCACGCATATAGCGCCTTTACATCGCATATACTAAACGCTAACCGTCCTATATGCTGTACTTTGCAGAGAAATACATTTCATAGGAAAAGTCAGCTATATTCTTTTTCAACTTTAGTAAGCGTGAGGGTGCAACTTGAAGACTGTACGTTCAACCAACATTAGTAGCCATGTGGGGGTGCATAATCAAAGGGAAGCGGTATTAGTATTAAATCCCTAACAGCACAATTACATAGCAGAGATCACGTTTCCTTAGGTACATAGGAATGTGATGTTGTGTCACCCATTTTAAACAGTCATGTATAACGTGTGTAAGATACTAAGCGTTGGAGGGTATAAAGTGTACTACATGCACGATATTAACCGTCTCTTTTATTCGTTTATATGTACTACCCAACTCTTTTACTTGTTTATATGTATAAGATATGCTAAAACAGTATTATTATATGCTATATACAAACCTTACCGTTGATAATATATGAATTATGCAGAGAATGTTGGCAATATCTACCATTTTTATTTTTTCAGGCAGCACAATCTACTTGACACACCACTACCGCCATTAGTTTGCCCGAGCGCCGCATCCATAAGCCATCCTACTTGCCCGGCGTTGTTAGTCCTGGATGCCGGGAGTAGCCCGCCCAATTGGCGGTACGCTTTTTTCGCTCCGTCCCGTTCGCGGCTTTTCCATTTGCGTCTGCGCGACAAAATGGCGGACAAAACGGGTTTACATTAACATTCCCACCGCCATATTTAAGTTTCGTACATATATATTGAAATGTTTCCTGAAAGAGACCGTTTTCTTTCATTCAAAACAGTGTGTCCACTTCCCGGTTTACCATTATGTACACCTTGTCTCAAAAAGGTTGAGCGCATTCTTTATTGGTGTTTTAAGGCAAAAATTTTCGAAGTCCAACTTCGGGTATCTTCGGAAAATAGTAAACCAGGTTCGAACCTCCAAGCCAGCCTTTGCAATCGGGAAAAAAATTGTAGATGTGTTTTTCTTCTTTTAAATATAATAAGACTTGTTATCAAGTGTTGAAAAAGAGCAACATTGATTGAAATACTTAATGATACAATATTTCGAAACCTTGTATTAGCTCTCCATACGTAATGGAACATTTAGATATGTAAACGAATCTTTCCATATGTAAAAGAATGCTCAAAGTTGAGACATAGAACATAATTATCGCCTGAGTGCTAAAATAATAGTCAAATTAGAACAAAAACAGCCTTTGTAGTGTGTTTGAATGTCATAATTTTCTTGAGAAACGTTATACATCGCTAGAAGCTTAATTCTAGAAGTCCTTGTGGTAGCTCACGGGTAAGCTGTTGGCTTTCAAATCATAAGGTTGAGAGTTCGACTCCCATCTGGGTCAATGCTTTTTTTTAAAAAAATATATTTTCCGCAATGCATGAAAAATTATATAAAATAATGACATTAAATACATCAGTTGTATATATATATATAACATAATCATTGCAGAATATAGTAATTATTATGTTTAAATTATAACATCTGAAATAGGTAGGTGTTCACAGTAGGTCGGTATTATATATATGAGAATGTTAAATACAAGTTAAGAAACTTGTTCAATAGCAATATATAAATCATGTAGTGCATTTATTTATTTGCAGCTATTTGTCATATAGAGGGTAATTCTTAACATTCATAATACAGCATGTCATTTATGTTCTTGAAAAATTATTCGATGCATAAACCGAGGGTTTAAACAGAGAATACAAAGTCGCAACGCTCGCAAGAAATTCCTGAACCCCAAAGGTCACGTGAGCAGACTGGAGTTGCCCTTATGAAGCATGCCACAGCAGAAAATCTTTACATAGATTTTCAATTCAATTCCTGATATATGCTTTTGCAATGTGGAAGTGGTGATGTCTTGATTCGCTCTCTCTCGCTCGCTAGCTCACTCTGTATTTATACAGAATATAAAAGTGGATGTGTGTGTGTTTCAACATAATTCTGATATATCTAGCGCAATTTTAACTTTATTTCTTACAGTCTGGAAAAGAGTACTGTCGGGATACATATCAAAAATGCTAGAAACGGGTCGAAATTAGAATCGAATTCATAGCTTCGTGGTCGCTTAGGTGAATAGTTCTACTTTCAATACAAGTCCAATTAAGCTCCCATTAACACCCCAGGTGGTTACGTAGCGACATAAAAATATCGAAATCAACCGATATTAGAATCGAATCGTAAGCTTTCAGAGGCGCTAACAGTGCCACATTTCCCATTAGTCAACATTAGTCCAGATTTCACATTAGTCCCATTGCCTAGAGGGCAACATATTTCCAGAATGCAAAGTTCAAACTTGAATAATATTTTAATTTTTTCCGTATGAAAAAGTTAAAAATCAAGAGCAAATATACTATTTCATGAACAATCCTCTTTTACTATTCTAATATGTTTAATAATAGCGTAAGAAATCTAAAAATAATTCAGAACATGTTTCACATTTGTTATTTTTTGTTACGTAGTTCTAGCTGTAGCGTGTAGTGAGTGGTATTTAACTGTAATAAATTCACTAATTAAGCATATTCGAATTAAGTTTTATTTTTAAGTTATTGATGAAGGGGCGGAAAAATATGTAGTTATTGGGGGCGCCGAGAGCAGAAGTGCGTAGGGGCGCCGAGCTTTTAAATGCAACACTGGTCGCTAAATTAATTGGTAGAAATTTTAATGTCATTTAAGACCAAATTTAGTCCTAACGGTGGCAGTATCCGTTTGCTCCCCTAGGAGAAATGAAAGGGGCTGACATCAACATTTAAAAAAAGACCGACATTAGTGTCGAATCCATAATTTTCGGGGTGGATTAGATAAAGAGTGGTACTCCAGGTGCCTAATTATGTAGAAAATTAGTTTTTCTTTCTTTTTTTACGTTGGTCTACTTTTCCTTGATTTGAGACTTTCAAATGTCATCCTATTTTCTACTGAAATGTGTCTGTAAGGCAAAAAAAGATATACCGTAATCATATATGATAAATTTAAATTCATTTTAATTCGGAAGATGAGAAACACTTTGCCATTATATATCGTAAAGGTCAGATCCACCAGTATTGTAACAGAGAGGTGCTTGAGCCATTGACGGTAGAAATTAAACTCCGATAAGTGACAATTTCACAGTCTTGTTTTATTACAAGTGTAACTTCTTTAGTCAACGGAGAAGAGGACGTGGATCATGGGTCAGAGTTGATGTCGATGGGTATTGGTGGGTCTGAGTTGGTCGCAATGGTTCAGAATGGTTCATAGTTGGTGGTGGGTCAGAGTGGATCACGATGGATGATGGGTCAGAGTGGGCTAATGGGTCATTTGGGTGGTGGGTGATAGTGGGCCATGGTGGGTCGTGGATCAAATTTTCATTGACCCACACCATCTCTGGTTAAAATTGTACAAAAGATAAGAGGCACCGAAGATGCATGTCGGCTATTATGCTCAAATTTATATAGTACCCCACCAGAAAGCAATAAATCTGAAACGGTTCACGGTATCATCTCCTAGAACTCGAGATGTAGGGCTTTGTCTGATTGGCTAAATTAAGACCTCAATGATTTATCCTTCAACAAGGAAACTTTTCATGATCGTTTCCGTGGGGAAGTCAGAAGAACACGTGCCTAGTAATCATAATATTGATAGTTCGCGTCCACCCCGGGGTATTTGTTTTGTGTCTTTTTGACTCACCTAAATATAAACAAATCACACATATAGGCATTTTAACGTATTTTGGGAGAGTAATTTTGTGGTTCGTTGTCGTTTCATCGCGTCTCTGCCGCTGGTAGTAAAGTTTTCAAAATGTTACTGGGGCCACCGCGGTTTGTCGCTGTGGGGCCACCAATTTTTGGCGAGAGGTCAATAGTTGACCATCTGTAGTCCACCGACGCTTACAGCTTAGGGTAATGAATGATGTCTTTGCCTTGTAGACTTCATGACTACCGACGTAGGCAGTCAACTAGCTTTTAGTATTCCTTTACTAACCATATATCGTTCATGTTTGTACACGGTGTAATAATAATAATAATAATAATAATAATAATAATAATAATAATAATAATAATAATAATAATAATAATAATAATAATAATTATTATTATTATTATTATTATTATTATTATTATTATTATTATTATTATTATTTGTAGTAATAGTAGTATAATTGATAATAGAATAATTATATTGTCTATGTATTGTCTAGGTAAGACTACACACAGGATTTGGCTCGTTTTGGTTCGACTCAACTCTAATCCGAGTCGAGTTGGAGGATATTTGTCGCGCCGAGTCCTAGAGTAGACCTCAAAGATGTCTGTTTCGAGTCGAGTCGAGTTTCAAAGAAAAGTCGCTCGTGCCCATCCCTACTGCTGAGAGCTTAATCGGAGTTAAGCGAAATCGAAAGTCACACTATTTATCTAAGCGACCCCGAAAACTATGAATTCGACACTAATACCGATCATTTTCTAGCAATCTTTTGTATGTATCCCCCTCCCATTCACCATAGGTAACCCGACAGCACTCTTTTTCAGACTATAAGAAATGTGGTTAAAATTACTCTAGGCCAGTGGTTCTCAATCTAATTCCTATCACGACCCCCTTTTATCACACCCTCATGCCAGCGACCCTTTTATAATTTGTGTTTTATAATAAGCTTGTGTGGGATTTTTAACATACCTATTTCTATAATAGTAGAATCCATTTTTTGTTTATAGTGAACAGTGCCGTGGCATGGAAAATCAGCGCTCGGGGCGAGAGTATACGACGATGTCTCCGTATATATGAGTGAGGTCGACAGACTAGCTGCGAAGCGCCACCATGGTTGGCACGAAGCTCAATAAAATTTTCAAAAGTAAACCCTGCCTTTCCTTGATTTTGAGCACATTTTATTACGTTTTTCCTTCTATTTTATACATGTGCACATGCACTTTCCTAACATGAGTAACACACTTCCTCCGAAATTTGTACCCCCTTTTTTCGGCGCCCGGCATTGACAGTGGATATAGTAACTGTAATATCTATATTCCTAACGACGAAGGTGCTGGTTCAAGATGGATGTTAAACTCCTTCATTGAAGAGGCCATTAACGTATCTGATCTAAACTCACAACTTCTTGACCAAATAATAGAATGATCATGTTACAAGTCTTTGCAACTCGTTTTCTGTAAAGAAGACTTGGACAAGTTCTGCCTCATGAGGAGAGAAGAATATCCTGGTCTGGTATCTGCTGCTTTAAAAGTAATAATTCCATTTGCTACATCGTACTTATAGGAAAGTTTTTTTTTAATGGTAAACATTAAAACAAAGACAAGAAATCGCTTATCAGTTGAAAATGGCTTCATAATGTTCGTCATGAAGATTGAACCGGGCATTGCTGCACTAGTGAAATTACACCATGCTTAGGTATCTCATTAGGTTTCAATTTTAATTGTACTTCAATGTGCAGGTTTTGTTGCATGTGTATTTTTCTAGTATTT
Source organism: Thermobia domestica (assembly GCF_964235325.1). Classification (NCBI taxonomy): domain Eukaryota; kingdom Metazoa; phylum Arthropoda; class Insecta; order Zygentoma; family Lepismatidae; genus Thermobia; species Thermobia domestica. Next base: position 140,608,692 of record NC_137469.1, on the reverse strand, counting down.
CTATATACAGTTCTCATTAGTTTCATATCATACCTCTTTCATTTATATTCATTTTTAAACAACTCTGCACCCTTTGAAAATGTTCAGTAGACTTATTTTTTATTGTTCTTTACAGTATGTATAAAAAATAAAAGTATGCCTATCAGAACAAAATTCAAAATAATATTTAAAAATAATTTCCGGTATTAGATTCTAACTATATTTATCTCTTCCGCTTATCTTCGCGACCCCCTAGGAGCCACGACTCCCAAGTTGAGAAACCCTGCTCTAGGCATACATGAGTTATGTTGGAACATACATACATACTCTTTTATATGTATAAATGCAGATAAGAGAGAGTTGGGAGAGAGCGATTAAGGTATTACCGCTCTCAATCTCTTCACTTTACTTTTGCGATTCGTGAATTTCTTACGTGACAGTTTGGGGCTAGCTAGTTTTTTTGTCTTGAACCACGATCCGATTTTCGATGTGCTCTACCTAAATGCTGTAATGCGAATATTGAGAAGTTACCTGCGTATGAAAATAGCTCAAATAAATACATTACATAAGTTATTTATTGCTATTACACGATTTTCTTAATTTGTATTTAATATTTACATATAACATACCGACGCTCTGTCAATACCTCAAATGTTATATTTTAAAGATAAGAATTGCTTATGTCGTGAAATGATATGAATATATATATTCAACTGATATATTCAACTGATATATACAACTGATGAATTGTAATGTAATTATTTTACATAATTTTCATGCATTGAGGAAAGTAGAATATCATAAAAGAATCTCACCTGAACGAGTATGGAATTCACGATTTAAACGCTCGGGGGTATACCACTAACATGACCGCTTTTCTGAAGCTGCTTCTGAAATATAACTGAGCTCATACGTAACTGCTCTTTTCCGTATGGAAATCACAATGACGAAACGAGAGTGTGAATATATAGTTTTGAAATATTGTATCATTAAGTATTTCAATCAATTTTACTTTTTTTCTACACTTAATACCATTTCAACATGTCTTATTATATTTAACAGAAGGAAAAACATATCTGTACATTTTTTCCAGATTGCTAAGGTTCGCTTGGAGGTTCGAAGCAGGAGCTTTAGTTTACTGTTTTCAGAAGATACCCGAAGTTGGACTTCGAAAGTGTTCGTCTCAATACAGCTATTATCATATCGCTCAATCTGTTTGGTATATGGTATATGTTTTTATACGTGTAAAGTCAGTATAACAATTCATTCTTTAAACAGCTTTTCGTATGTATTGATATTCCTTTATAAAAACTGTTTTTAATATTATTATTACGGCGCTCCATTTTCAGATTTCTTTCGCGAGTCGTTGACCAAGTCGTTCCCCACAATAGGCGTGTCGTGCAAGTAAACAATCACACGTCAGGTACTAGCTTTTACCTATTGCTTCCTGCTCACAGCTCAGAGCATTGGTAAATATGGATTAGGGATGGTGTCGAGACGAGACGGGACGAGACTTTGTACAATCTCGGTCTCGTCTCAGTTTAAAAATAGCTGTCTCGGTCTCGTCTCGAGTCAAAAATCGCCGTCTCGGTCTCGGTCTCGTCTCGATCAACAAATGCTTGTCTCGATCTCGGTCTCGGTCTCGAGGGCCAAATCTCGGTCTCGTCTCGGTCTCGTCTCGAAAGTCTCGAAATAAAAAGGTGAAATTAAAATTGTAAAAGTATTATTATTGTAAAGTCCGTCGTTTCTGCTTCTTATTTTTGGCCTTATTCTTGACTTAGAATTATAGTATGGTGTACTTCTTCAGAGCTAATTTGCTAGCGCTGATGCCTTCTATGCATGTTTTCCAGTTTCAATCATCAGTGGGTATATCATATCTGGGATAAAATTCTAATAGTAACCCATATTTCAATTTCAGCAAAAGACTTTCTCTATGGCCTCAGTACTGTCTATACAATTAAACTCTATTAAATTAACTTCAGTACTATACAGTAATTTATTTCCTTCCTTAGAATAAGAATTGTTCGATACATTCTAACGGATAACGCAACACATAGCAGCATGAATGTATTTAATCTTACCGAAATTGAAATTTTACAATTTCTCATTTATAATCCAATACATTCTGTTTTGACTGTTATTTTAAAAACATAATATAACGTTCATTATCTGAACAAATAGGGTAAATTATTACTACAATATATTTTGTTTAAAATTGATCAAATGCTTTATTACCGTTTCACATCGATGTGTTTAATTGACACCTTATAACACGAAATTCCTGAACTTTGTGGTGGGAGCTACGGCACTCACCTTTGCTATGTGTGGCCTCGGGTTGCATCACGAAACAAGTTAGATTCAAAGTTAGATGTTTCGCATAGTTCGCGTCTAAATTTAAGTACATTCTGTTTCTTATACAAGTTCGTAAAGTTGTAATGCATTACATACGCATACGTATATCCACTGCCGTAACTTAGATTAAGCTTATTCGTGAGCTCTTAGCGGTGCATGTGATCTTTATTCGAGAAAACCAATCGTGCGTTCATTACGTTGAAATTTTATATTGATTGAAAATTACTTGCGAAACACGAACATACATATTATATAAGTATATAGGTAATTCGAGCTAGCTGTATCTATTTTTTGTCTCTCGCGCCAAAACAAGTGATTCTTAACTTTCTAGTTTTCTTTTGTATTCATTTTCGTAGTTTTGCAGCAACATGAAGTATTAAATAGTCAAAAATTTTTTCGCTGTATGACTTTCGTTAAATTTTGGATCCAATTTTACCCTACCTTACCTAGTAAATTTATGCAGTATATATATATATGAACATTAGTGGTAGACTATGTTAAGTCACTTTTTGGTCAAATTGAGTTAGAATCCTTTTTTTTTTAATAGACTATGTTCTTTCTAGTGGTGTAATAATGTAAGTTTAAAGCCATCTTACTACTTTGTAACTACTTAGTATAGTTTGAAAAACAGTATTATAGATCTTAGTTAAGTAACCGGTTTTTCGCTTCTCCTGTAAAATTACTAAATTATGACTTGGTTTAGTTTACCTCTGAGATCTCGATATAAAATCATCACCATCATCATAATCAAGCATTATTAATCCACTGCTGGATGAAGTCTTCCCAAGTTTTCTCTACAACTATCTATCTTGGGTAATTCTTTTCAAGGTTACTCCCCAGTGGTTCCTGATTTTGTCACAATTTCTTGTATGCGGACATTTCCTAGGCTGTTTTTGTCACGTGGTATCCAATCTAAAATTGTTTTCGTCTATCGATCATAATTTCGTCTTGCAATATGTCCATCACATTTTCCGGCCTATTTTAAACATTATTTCATTAGTACCAGTCATTAGTTGCCAAATAATTCATTTCTATATATTTGGGCTACAAATAGTTCATATCCTCTACTTTTGGAGCACAGACACGCTACTTTTTGATGTTCAGATCTGGCAACACTGACTCAATTATTTCAATCAACACAATGTAAAAACCTCCATTTGCTGTAATGGCTAGTACACTTGATTTTGGTTCGCATGGTCCCGAGTTCGATTCCCGGTGGCGGTAATGTTCAACGGCCGAAGTTTTTCGGATTCCACTATGATCAGTAACTCCACGTCTCCTTTAGCCGCCCTAGCATAACCGTCAGACGTTAAACTAAAACAAAACAAACCAAAAATCAACACAATGTGTATTACTAACTGTAAGTCTTTGAATAATTGGATATAGCTATATGGTATGGATTGAGTTTGAGGTGGTCTGTGGTCAAACTATAACAAATGAAATGCAGTTAGGGTGTAATTAAAATTTTAATAAAGCAGTGTTTTAATCTAAAAAATACACCAGGTCTAAGGCTTAGGGAGAACAACTAGTGTTACTGAAAAGTTGTCAGTTACGTTTAATTTCAGTTACAAATTGCTTTTACATGTATTGCTGGAACGAAAACTTTGACATTAACATTATTAGTAACCGAAAGAGTATGAAAAACATCGTGTTTTGAAAACATTCTTGCACCATAAAACAAATTACGAGTAATTTTAAAATATTTTGCACTTTAGCTACGTTATTTGCACTATATTAATAATAATATTTAGCAATTTATTTAAGTTCGCAACACTGCTTAAAATAATGTAACTGCGACTTGTTGTAATTAAAACTACTGAACACTAATGTTATAATGTTCCTTCCATTTGAGTTATTAGAGATCTCCAAAATGTTGATGTTAGTGATATGTATTGTCCTTTGTTACACTGAATAATAGATGTGCTTTTGTGGTTTAATTTAATATCTAAATTAGAAATATGTAGAGCTCTTTCGTGGCTAAGCAGTTAGCCTATGGCGTGAGAGACCCGGGTTAGATTACCTGCGGGAGCTCATGTGGTTTAGATTCAACGTTAATCAGTAGGTTCAGTCTCATATAACCTCGCTGCTGAAAGAGGCGTTAAACTCATTTAAAAAATAAAATGGATTTTTTGAGTTTTAAGTCCCACGGTTATGCCGGTTAGGCTAAAGGAGACTGTGATGATGAGAGATGAATGAAATGCTGGAATGAAGAAAGAGGGAGGAAACGGGAGAACCCCTAAAAAACCACGCACTAAACTAAATTAACTGAACAGAAATATGTAATATCAAAAGTAGTGCAATTTGAGAAATTACAACTTTATGTTGCGTTGGCAACATTGCTTGTTTATCTAGTGGTATTGCAGAGTATCTAGAAGAATTTCCCCTTCCATATTTCACACAACATGTTAAAAAAAAATCAGCATTTTTAATATATATGACTATTATATATAACTAGATGAAATACCCATTTTTCACATGGGACCAGTATTTGGAAGCCAAGGCCTGTGGGAGTATCACTATCTCAGCAACTGCGAAAACTATGTATTTGACACTAATATCGGTCATTTTGTATTATTTTTACATGTCTCGGTACCCCCTCCCCAACAGGTGAACCCCGGCCCGCATGCACTGGTAGCTGAATTTGAAAGTCATCGCTAATGGAAGTGACACCATTGATCTCAGCGACCGCAAAAACTATACATTTGACACTAATATCGGCCATTTTGGTTTACTTTTACATGCCTCGGTATCCCTCCTGGGAACTCCGGCCCGCAGCTGAATGGGGTGAATTTAGAGGTTAATGCGATCGGAGTTTCACCATTGATCTCAGAAAACGCGAAAACTATTTGACACTAATATCGGTCATTTTGTATTATTTTTACGTCTCGGTACTCCCCTCCCCCGCAAGTGAACCACGGCCTGCATGCACTGGTAGCTGACTTTGAAAGTCATCGCTAATGCAAGTATCATCATTGATCTCAGCGGCTGCAAAAACTATGTATTCGACACTAATATCGGTCATTTTCTACTACTTTTACATGTCCCGGTAAACGCCCCTCCTAATTCAAATTAAAAAGAAAACAAAAAAAAAACGCTTCTTCTTGGTCTGAGGCCTGGGACATGATACTTGTCACCAAATTTCGTAACTCTTGGACTCTTGTCTAGTCCCCAGGCCGCACACAGGCAATCAGAAAGCAGGCACGCAGACACACAGACAAACAAACTCTTCCTTTTACTTATATTAGATATGATATACAGGCGAGGATCCAAGGGGAGTGTTAAAGGGGTTATACCTCCCCTTGACGCTCAGCTATACACTGTATAAAATGGGCTTCAATCCTACTTCTTTCTTTACACTGGATAAAATGTCAAACTATGGTTTAGACCCTCCCTCGATCATATCCTGGATCCGCTGGTATATATATATGTTGAGAGAGGGAGAGAGAGAGACAGAGATGACTATACACATCAGCAGTGGATTTTGTTTCGGGAGAGGCTTGAGAACGAGTAAGAAATATTTGTGTTGTACGTGCAATGCCAAAAAATGATCACAAATCTATTTCGGGAGGGGCTTCAGTCCGATAGCCATCTCCTAAATACGCCACTGAACATTAGTCAACTGTTCCCATATTACCTAATACAGCAACGAAAGAAATTTTGAGTAAAGGTCAATCTTAATAGTTGTCTATATCAATATTCGAGACGAGACCGAGACTTTCGAGACTGACCTAAGTCTCGTCTCGGTCTCGTCTCGATTTATAGAACTCCGTCTCGGTCTCGGTCTCGTCTCGGTAGATAAAAGGCCGTCTCGGTCTCGGTCTCGTCTCGGTATATAAAAGGCCGTCTCGGTCTCGGTACCATCCCTACTATGGATAGACGTACAGCAGTAATTACTTTATGGGAGTTGGAAGGCTATTCTGCAACTGCAGCTAGCAGGCGAGTAGGTGTTCCGGCCTCTACAGGAAGGTGATGGATTTAAAAATATGGTGCTACATGTCAGACTGGTGATTTACAATCTCCTGGTCGTCCGCATGTATCGACCGAAGCCGAAGATGCGAGATTAGTAAACGAAGCCCGGTTAGACCCACTAAGGACGTCTAGAAAGCTAAGGGAAGCTTCTCTTTTTCCTGGTAGGAAGCATACAGCTCTGTGAAGGCTTCGTCATGCTGGGTTACGTGGCCGTGTTGCTGCCGTGAAGGGAAAACTCTCAGACGACCACAAAATTTACCGTCTTGCGTTTGCAGAGGCGAATGTGGGTCGCAATTGGGAAAACGTAGTTTTCTCAGATGAATCCATATTCACAGCATCAAATGAGGGACGCCGTTTTGTGTATCGTCCGAGAGGCACCCGATATGACCCTGGATATGTGGCTGCTTGTAATCGCAGTGGCCATGTATCTATTTCATGTTGGGGTTGGATTTCCGGTCGCGGAGCAGGACAGCTTCATAGAATTGAAGGACATCTGGACAGTGCTCAGTACTTAGACATTATGAGTAGTATCATGGTGCCATCTGTACGAGTATTTCAGCCTGAAGGTGTGATTCAGTTCCAGCAAGACCAGTCGCCAATACATACTTCTCGTATGGTTCAGGAATGGTTCGCAGGCCAGCCTGAGATTGATTTAATTGACTGGCCGCCTCGTGGAGCAGACCTCAATCCCATAAAAATATGTGGGCAGAAGTGAAGCGTACTCTAAGGGACAGTTGGCCTGAGGCAGATCCACCAAGAACTCAGGATGACCTGTGGCATCTTGTTTCCGAAGCATGGCTGGAGGTAGGGGAAGGAGATAGATTTGTCATCCATTTAATAGATTCCATGCCCAGAAGAATGGGGCGTGTAATAAACTCAGAAGAGTCTTGGACACAATATGAAATACCTCCCCGAAATACTCCCGAAAACAACCCTTTTTAGGGCAACCTAAACGCTTCTGAAAATATTACTAGAAGTAAACCACTCTTTGTATCCGATTTCTGTGCAATTCTACTAACAAAAAAATGATAATTCTCTGCAGGCTTTGAACTCAAGACGACCTCATTAACAAGCCCGTAGTGTACCAGTGAGCTAACATGAACACGCAAATCCAAGCTGAAAAAACACGACTTTCAATTTCCGGTATTCCATGACACTGATGCTCATATACTTTGCAAATGTTGTATTCAACTTGGGATATTCCGCAACATACACACACACATAAACAAAGCGAGCGCGCGCGCGAGAGAGAGAGAGATGAATATACAAAAGCATATTCAACGTATTCGAATGAGACTCTAAGTTCCGACATTCCGTTCTAAAGAGAATTTGTGTTTCTTCCCGTGACGTTAAGGGGATCGGGAAAAGTTATGTGTCTTGAAGCAGGATCCGACTTTGGATACTCTGTTTATACACTTTCTATATCCGTAGGAATATACTGTATTTCACGAATGTAAATGCCATGCTGTATTGAGAATATTGAGAAGTTACATCTGTATGACAAATAGCTGCAAATAAATACACTACGTAATTTATTTATTGCTATTAAACGATTTTCCTAACTTGCATTTAACATTCTCATATATGATACCGACCTATTGTGAAAATTATCTCAGATTTTATATTTTAAACATAATAATTACTATGTTCTGCAATGATTATGTTATATATAGCTATACATCTGATGTATTTTAATATAATTTTTCATGCATTGCGAAAAATATAATTTTTTTAAAAAGCATTGACCCAGATGCGAATTGAACTCATAACCTTATGATTTGAAATCTGATAACTTACCAGTGAGCTACCACAAGGACTTCTAGAATCGTGCTTCTAGCGATGTATAAAGGTTCTCAAGATAATTATGACATTAATATCCACTACAAACGCTGTTTCTGTTCTACTCTGACTTTTATTTTAGTACTCACGTTATAATTATATTCTATGTCTTAACTTTGAGCATTCTTTTACATATGGAAAGATTCTTTTACGTATCTAAATGTTCCATCACGTATGGAGAGCTAAATGACAAACAAGCATGTGCTGACATTAAAAAAAAGGGGGTTTGAAATATTGTATCCTTAAGTATTTCAATCAATGTTGCTTTTTTTCTACACTTGGTAACAAGTCTTATTATATTTAAAAGAAGAAAAACACATCTGCAAACTTTTTCCCGATTGCAAAGGCTGGCTTGGAGGTTCGAACCTGGTTTACTTTTTTCCGAAGATACCCGAAGTTAGACTTTGAAAATTTTTGCCTCAAAACACCAATAAAGAATGCGCTCAACCTTTTTGAGACAAGGTGTACGTTCTTCCGTAAAGTGGTGTCGCAAGAAGCAATGGTAATCCAAGAAATAAGTGAGTTAAAAGTTTCTTTTTTCATACACATACTCTATATTTAACTATACATGCATTCTTATGTCATTACCAATATACTTCTATATTATTCATAAACAATAACACCCACCCCGACAAACACACACACACACACACACACACACACATATATATATATATATATATATATATATATATATATATATATATATATATATATATATATATATATATATATTTGTAAGCGTTCATACGTGTAAAATAACCATCCATACAAATATACAGACAAAATACACATGACGTACATACATACCTACACAGGGGCCCGCAGTAAATTATTGGTAAGGCATTCACTTCTGGTGGTTGGGGTCCCGGGTTCGATCCCCGGTCAAGTAAGTTTGTGGTGGACAATATTGTGTCCGTGGGTTTCTCGGAGTTCCCTCATCTCCTCTCGCATAATTAATCTGCCGTTCTTTAACTTTCTTCATTTTCACTCATCTTAAAAGTGCTGACATAAAATAGCGTAACAAGTATAAGTGTTGCACGGCAAGACTTCATTTACAATTACATACACAGCTACAGACATAAATTCTGTCATATACATATATATAGACAACCAGAAGTTCCAAACACATACATATGTACCCATATATACAGAGGTGAGCGCTTACATATTTTCAAACTTCAGAGAGAATACGATACTAACTTCTTCATTCTTTAGTCAATTATTTTAGTCATCCCTAAACTTATTATTTCTAACGTGAAACGAGAAAAAACTGACATCTTGTAAGCTACAAATATATCAGTTCCACCCCATCATAAAAATGTCTTGCTACGCTACTACAAGATTCCCACTAGTTTTTTTTTTTTTTTTTCGTAGTACGCTGACCTAGCTTTTTATCCAAAAACCAAAAATACCTTCTATGAGATTCTGTTTCCCCCTTGTTTCTAAGATCAAAAAACCCCATATATTATAAAATCTCATTCGGTTCTAATAAGACAACAATGTGACATATATTTATAAAATTTGCTTGTACACCGCATGATAACAAATAAATCTTCAATACTAAAGTTCGGACATCGATTTTCCCCGCAACAAACAACAAATGTGTCTTCTACAAAATTTTCTAATTCTCAATTGTGAATATGTAAATTTTCTATCACATAAACCATTCACTATATTTACTCGCATTTCCCAGTTGTTAAAAATCTAACTCGAGTCAAATTTAATATTCCGATAAACAATAAAGCTAAATCAACGCTGACCTACTCCTTATCGTGGAATCTAACCCCCTTCCTAAAATCCCAACCCGGCTCTCCCACGCAATTAAATTCCATTCGCGCTAATACAAAAAAATGTGCGTTAAGGGAAAACGTCTCCCTCCCAATGTTCACAATTCATACCAATAAAACTAATAAAAATTCTTACCTTTTAATGATGAATTAATCGTAGAAGTAATCAGTTTATCAAAACTAATCAAATCAAATAGAATTATCCACAGAACAATCACCAACTCCGCAATACACACCTAATCAAATAATAAATTGGTTATATGTTTTGCATCAAGTTTTTAAATACTCGTACGTAGGTTCCCACCTCCCCTCTAATCACTCCTATTTCAACTTAAGCAAGATAAGTGAGTGTTCCACACCCGCTAAAAGAAACCGCTTCTCACGGAAAAGTAACAATACAGTCAATCTTTTTTTCTTTTTCGGATAACAAGACATATGGTCTCCCTCTTTTTAAAAGCAGAAAAAGAATTCTCTTTTCCTAAAAGGAGAAAAATATATCAATCAATCAAGTTACTGACTTTCACAAATGATACACACCTGCCTCTCTTTCTCTCTCTCTTAAACAAGATGTATTCTGTACACTGTACTTTTTTCTCACGGTTTTCAGCAGAGCCATATATATGTATACAAAATCGATGGTGCTTCAAAATAATGGGAGATTCTCATTTCTTATTCTTAGGAGGGCTCAAGACCACACAGAATAATTCATTTTCAGTTTGCACTTATATATATATATACAGGGTGAGTCAAAATAAGTGTTACAAGCCAATATCTCGCGAACTATACATCATATAAGAAAAATATTAAGAGACAATGTACAATACAAAGGGGCCTAAGAAATGAGTCAAACATTAGCTTTCCCCCGCCCCCATTTTGGGGGGGAGGGGGTGAACGTGAAATTTTCAAATGGGAACATAGGTCGAGTGATACCTCGTTCGAAAGAGCTTGAAAAATTGAACAATTTTTGTAGGAAACAATTTTTGATATGGGACACCGTTTTCAAGATGGGCCATAAAAATGGTACTTTATCCGATAAAATTTCCAGTACTTATAAATAAGTGTTACAAGCCAATATCTCGCGAATTATACATCATATGCGAAAAATATTAAGAGACAATGTACAATATAGAGGGGCCTAAGAAATGAGTCAAACATTAGGTTTCCCCCGCCCCCCATTTTGGGAGGAGGGGGGTGAACGTGAAATTTTCAAATGGGAACATAGGTCGAGTGATACCTCGTTCGAAAGAGCTTGAAAAATTGAACAATTTTTGTAAGAAACAATTTTTGATATGGGGCACCGTTTTCAAGATGGGCCCCAAAAATGGTCCTGTATCCGATAAAATTTCCAGTACTTATAAATAAGTGTTACAATCCAATATCTCGCGAACTATACATCACATAAGAAAAATACTAAGAGACAATGTACAATACAGAGGGGCCTAAGAAATGAGTCAAACATTAGGTTTCCCCCGCCCCCCATTTTGGAGGGAGGGGGGTGAACGTGAAACTTTCAAATGGGAACATAGGTCGAGTGATACCTCGTTCGAAAGAGGTCGAAAAATTGAACAATTTTTGTAGGAAACAATTTTTGATATGGGGCACCGTTCAAGATGGGCCCCAAAAATGGTACTGTATCCGATAAAATTTCCAGTACTTATAAATAAGTGTTACAAGCCAATATCTCGCGAACTATACATCATATACGAAAAATATTAAGAGACAATGTACAATATAGAGGGGCCTAAGAAATAAGTCAAACATTAGGTTTCTCCCGCCCCCCATTTTGGGAGGAGGGGAGTGAACGTGAAATTTTCAAATGGGAACATAGGTCGAGTGATACCTCGTCCGAAAGAGCTTGAAAAATTGAACAATTTTTGTAGGAAACAATTTTTGATATGGGGCACCGTTTTCAAGATGGGCCCCAAAAATGGTACTGTATGCGATAAAATTTCCAGTACTTATAAATAAGTGTTACAAGCCAATATCTCGCGAACTATACATCATATACGAAAAATATTAAGAGACAATGTACAATATAGAGGGGCCTAAGAAATGAGTCAAACATTAGGTTTCTCCCGCCCCCCATTTTGGGAGGAGGGTGGTGAACGTGAAATTTTCAAATGGGAACATATTGTAGGTCGAGTGATACCTCGTTCTAAAGAGCTTGAAAAATTGAACAATTTTTGTAGGAAACAATTTTTGATATGGGGCACCGTTTTCAAGATGGGCCCCAAAAATGGTCTTGTATCCGATAAAATTTCCAGTACTTATAAATCGGAAACGGCTAAGTAGAAAAACATGAAACAAAAAATGAAAAAGGTAAAAGCCATAGGCAACGTGGAATGGTGTTGTCGTGGTGCCCCAGGACCCCATCATGGGGCCCCGGGAACAATTTTAAAATTTCAAATCTGAATATAGGTCGAGTGATACCTTGTTTGATAGATTATGGAAAAGCAAACAGCTTAGAAAAAAAATTGTTTTGATTTCGGGCAAGCCTGTTACAAAATGGCCGCCGGAAATGGTTCCACATTCAGATAGAAAGTGCAGTGTTCAAACTGAGTGTTACAAGCCAATATCACGCGAATTATTGCATCAAATAAAAAGTTTTAAGAGTCCATGTACAATACAAACAGGCCTAAAAATATGTCGAACACGAGGTTCCATCATCATACTGTAAGTGAATAACAAGTAAAATTTTCGGAGGCAAAATCGACCTATAACGTAATAATAATAATAATAATAATAATAATAATAATAATAATAATAATAATAATAATAATAATAATAATAATAATAATAAAAATAATAATAATAATAATAATAATAATAATAAGAAGAAGAAGAAGAAGAAGAAGAAGAATACGAAAAATAATAATAAAACTAGTAATAATAATAATAATATCAATGAAAATAATAAGACAATGATTAATACTAATACGTATGCGCAAAAAGACGTCGTTCCTCAATCACTACAATCCTATGAGAAAGGGATAGGAAGGTACCTATTAGGCCCTACTTGTAGGCAACATCTCAGCATGTGCCCAGTTAGAGTAAGGAAAGCCCGTCAATGTCATTGCCTGGGGAATGGAACCGATGGCCTTCGGAACATAGTACAACGATAACGTTGTATATTACATTAACAATCTGTACCATCTTATAAAAAAAAAGGATCAGAGGCGAATTATTTGAGCCGTTTTATACAAAGAAAAGAAAGTTGCAAAGAAATATTTTTAGATTATTTTTGATCGTCAACTATTAATGTAATCGCTATGGAAACGTAATAAATGTAAGTGTAAGTATGCAGACGTAGAAAGAACGGGATATAAACTTTGGTGATAAGTTTTCCGTATAAGTAAACGAACACTATCGTATTGATATTATTAGTTTGGGTAGCGTTTGAATAGAGCAATGGCGGTGTTTGATCATTGTGTAGATATGTTGCTGGTGTTGGGAGAATGTAGAAGAAACTATCGTCGCGCGGCACGAATGTATACAATGCGCTATCCCCAACGCCAACAAACATCTCACATGGCATTTCTGCGATTGGAGAGACGTTTGCGGCAACATGGTAGTCTTGTCCGGGGACGAGGTAGGGGTCGTTACCGCTCTGCAACCAATGAAGAACGTGCAACAGGAATATTGGCAGCAGTGCATGTAGACCCACATGTTACCACGAGATATCTCGCTCAGGCCAGTGGAGTTAGCCAAAGATCTGTAGTGCGTATTTTGCACGAGTACATGTTTCATCCGTATCATATCATTTTACATCAGGAACTATCTGGCAATGATTTTCATGCCAGATTGCAATTTTGTCTATGGTTGGAAGGTATGGAAAACAGACAGCGCAACTTCATATCCACCATCTTGTTTAGCGATGAAGCTACATTTACAAACACACGACACGTAAATCGACATAATATGCATTATTGGGCTAGGGAAAATCCACTATGGCAGAGAGAAGTTGCTCATCAGCATCGGTGGTCTCTTAATGTATGGTGTGGCATCCTTGGTAACTATATCATTGGGCCATATTTTTTTGATGGACGTCTTACTGGTGATACCTATGCCGCATTTATCAGTGATGTACTATACCCGGAGTTGTTAGAGAATATTCCTTTCGCTGAACGTATAAGAATGTGGTATCAACATGATGGTGCTCCAGCACACAACGCACGTCAGGTCAGAGCCTTATTGGACCACCGTATGGCGAATAAATGGATTGGGCGTCGAGGTCCAATTCACTGGCCTCCACGATCTCCTGACCTAAACCCACTTGATTTTTTCCTCTGGGGTTATGTTAAGGATCGGGTAATGTCCAACGTACCAGCAACTACTGATGATATGAAGGCGCGTACCCAAGGTGTGTGTGCATCTATCACTCCAGAGATGCTACATGATGTACGAACATCCCTATGCCGCCGCTTACGGAGGTGTGTGGAGCAGGATGGAGGACATATCGAGCATCATTTGTAACATGGTAAGTGCTGAAATTATTTGCTTTACAGTGATTGAAATTACAATTTTTAACATCGCACATACCCGTAGAATTACTAAACGTTATAATACTACTTTACAGGATATTAGGTTGTGGTAATGCTGTTGTGACAGGCTTGTCTGAAATCAAAACAACTTTTGTAGTAAGCTGTTTGGTATTTCACGATCTATCAAAGAGGTATCACTCGCCCTATGTTGCGATTTGAAAATTCCATGTACACCCCTCCATACAAAAGCGGGACGAGGGAACTTCTTTAACACAAATTTCAGGCTTTCTGTATTGTACATTGACTCTTAACACTTTTCTTATTTGATGCGTAGTTCTTTGCGTTGATATTGGCGTGTAATACTCAAATTGAACACTGCACTTTCTATCTGAATGTAAAACCATTTTTGGCGGCCATTTTGAAACAGGCTTGCCCAAAATGAAAACAAATTTCGTACGAAGCTGTTTGGCTTTCCACGATCTATCAAACAAGGTATCACTCAACCTACAGGTATATTCCCATTAATAATTTTGAAATTGGTCCCGGAGCCCCATTATTAGGGCCCTGCGGACACCACGACATCATCATTCCACATTGCCTATGATGTTTCCGTTTTTCATTTTTTGTTTAATCGTTTCCTACTCATACGTTTCCGATTTATAAGTACTGGAAATTTTATCGGATACCGGACCATTTTTGGGGCCCATCTTGAAAACGGTGCTCCATATCAAAAATTGTTTCCTACAAAAATGGTTCAATTTTTCAAGCTCTTTCGGACGAGGTATCACTCGACCTATGTTCCCATTTGAAAATTTCACGTTCACCCCCCTCCTCCCAAAATGGGGGGCGGGAGAAACCTAATGTTTGACTCATTTCTTAGGCCCCTCTGTATTGTACATTGTCTCTTAATATTTTTCGTATATGATGTATAGTTCGCGAGATATTGGCTTGTAACACTTATTTATAAGTACTGGAAATTTTATCGGATACAGTACCATTTTTGGGGCCCATCTTGAAAACGGTGCCTCATATCAAAAATTGTTTCTTACAAAAATTGTTCAATTTTTCAACCTCTTTAGAACGAGGTATCACTCGACCTACAATATGTTCCCATTTGAAAATTTCACGTTCACCCCCCTCCCCCCCAAAATGGGGGGCGGGGGAAACCTAATGTTTGACTCATTTCTTATGCCCCTCTGTATTGTACATTGTCTCTTAATATTTTTCGTACATGATGTATAGTTCGCGAAATATTGGCTTGTAACACTTATTTATAAGTACTGGAAATTTTATCGGATACAAGACCATTTTTGAGGCCCATCTTGAAAACGGTGCCCCATATCAAAAATTGTTTCCTACAAGAATTGTTCAATTTTTCAAGCTCTTTCGAACGAGGTATCACTCGACCTATGTTCCCATTTGAAAATTTCACGTTCACCCCCCTCCTCCCAAATTGGGGGGCGGGGGAAACCTAATGTTTGACTCATTTCTTAGGCCCCTCTGTATTGTACATTGTCTCTTAATATTTTTCGTATATGATGTATAGTTCGCGAGATATTGGCTTGTAACACTTATTTATATGTGCTGGAAATTTTATCGGATACAGGACCATTTTTGAGGCCCATCTTGAAAACGGTGCCCCATATCAAAAATTGTTTCCTACAAAAATTGTTCAATTTTTCAAGCTCTTTCGGACGAGGTATCACTCGACCTATGTTCCCATTTGAAAATTTCACGTTCACCCCCCTCCTCCCAAAATGGGGGGCGGGAGAAACCTAATGTTTGACTCATTTCTTAGGCCCCTCTATATTGTACATTGTCTCTTAATATTTTTCTTATATGATGTATAGTTCGCGAGATATTGGCTTGTAACACTTATTTTGACACACCCTGTATATATATTCAAAATATTCTCTAAGAAATCGTCCTCCCAACACATACAAACATACATATACTACAAAACATTGTGAATATATATATATATAACTGGGTTCTCATTGTTAGACCAAGACCACACAGAATACACCCCATTTAGTAAACTTTTTTAAACATCAGCTACCAAACACACTGTAGAAAGCTTCTCTCTCTCTCTCTCTCTTTCTCCAACACCACCTGTTTTTTCTTCTCCTAAATAACAAAGTAACAATCATATTGTTCTCTTATTTGGTACATGTCATTGTCAACATCATAGTATTCACACATGGTATTTACTATCGCCACACACCACCCCTATGCAACTAAGCAAAACCCATTCAAATTGAATACATCCGGGTGTTCAAACCCAGTCAATATTTTGGATATAAACTACTGTGAAAGTTTTGCTTTTGATGATGTACTTACATATATTACTGAATCTATTCGAGAAAGCGATTTCAAAGGACTTGTTTTCAAAATGAGAGATGTTCTTAAACTATACAAAACACGGTTAATGACTATTATGAAGAAGCCTGAACCAGAAGAAATAAAAGTTCATAGTACAAGATTTCGTGAAAGGATTCTTCGTCACAGGCCAGAGCTAACAGCTCATCTGTCAGGCAGAGAATATGTTTTACTTTCAGAAGGATCTGACATAATAAGTGAGCTGGAGATTCCATAGCACTAAGTCATGTTGTTAAGATATGGCAAACCGCACGATTCATTTTGCAGGAAAATTTGAGAATCACTACCAGGAAGATTTGTTCCTCCTTCACTAACCCTTTCCGGATGCTGGCTTTTTGGCCTATTTTTTAGACTTTCAGCCAAGCAGCTACTGCATCGTCACTATTTATTCTAGGATCATGGTTCATACCTCATTCTCTTCAGAATAGAGCTGGCTTTCAGACGGTATGACTCACGTGTCTCTACCGTGTATGTAAGGCGGAAAAATCCCGAAGAAAGGGATTTCTTGGTCTGAAAATCCCTTTTTTCAACTTTTGCTCCTTTGGACCCCCCTGCTTTTACGCAGAAATCGGAAAAAATCTGGTAAATACTACTCGGTGGACTAAATATTTGTGCAAAATTTCAATCTTCTGCGTGAAAAAATAGGCCCCCCCAAAAAATGTACCGACCATGCCCCATTTTTACCCTATACAGAAGTATGATTTGATAAAAATTCACTGAGACGGCCCTAATTGCCCTAGAATAATAATTCGACCGTCATTCTCTTCAGAATGGAAGTGTCTTTCAGACGGTATGACTCACGTGTCTCCATCATGTATGTGTGGCGGGAAAATCATGAAAAATGGGATTTTTTGGGCCTAAAAATCCCTTTTTTCAACTTTTCCCCCGTCTGGACCCCCCATGTTTTAATGCAGAGATCTGAAAAAATCTGATAAATACTACTGGGTGTGCTGAATGTTTATGCAAAATGTCAATCTTCTAGGTGAAAAAGTAAGCCCGCCAAAAAAATAAACCGACCTTGTCCCATTTTTCCCTATATAGAAATATATTTTTAAAAAAATTCCTGAGACATCCCTAATTACCCTAGGATAATAATTCGACCGTCATTCTCTTCAGAATGAAACTGCCTTTCAGACGGTATGACTCACGTGTCCCCAGCGTGTATGTAAGGCGGGATAATGACGAGAAACGGGTTTTCTGGGGTAAAAATATTCCTTTTTTAACCCTTTGCCCCTCTTGTTCCACCCCTGTTTTAACACTGACACCGGAACAAAACTCTGGTAAATACTACTTGGTGCACTAAATGTCTGTGCAAAATTTCAATCTTCTACATGAAAAAAGAAGCCCGTCAAAAAATAATGAACATAGGCTTCATAAGGGAAAATTTATATTTCAAGATCATGACGTCATCACCTCCTATGTCTGGACGCAGGACGGTCTCAAACTATACGTAATGTCTTCTACAATTTCTCTGGACTTCAAAAACAAAAAAAGCCAGACAAAAAAGCTCAAATAGAAGAGAAATAACGCAATGTACCATGAAAAACGCGTATGGTACAAATTGTACCATAAGATCCCCAAAGGGCTAATAGCTGCTGTTAATATGTTATTTTATGGTTCATCTGTCACCCTGATAGCAATGCAAGTCAAGCAACATCAACTATTAGTCAACTTATATTTTATAACTTCCATCAGAAAGCAGGCGATATTGAAACAGAAGCAGCAAGTCAAACGCAATCGCGAACCACCTCTTCCTCTCTATGTTGGACTGTTGGTTTATGCTAAAACTTGTAAAAAAATTTCTCTCAAGTGAATTGCATTCACTAGGCATTTGTATATCGTTTACACGTGTAGAGGAAATATCGTCAAGTCTTTCTCAGTGCTTGATAAATCAAACTGACAAAGTGGTGTGTCCTTCCACTCTTCGTCGAAGTATTTTAACCGTTATATCATTAGATAATACTGACTACAATCCTTCTGGCACAACATCAACAGATTCTTTTCACGGTCTTTCTAAGGATAACCCTGGCACTCGACGTGATCATGTCTCACTGGATAATGTGAATATGAAATTGAGAACTGCTCCTGCTATTCCTGATAATTATGCTCTTGTTACATGATGAGAGATATGGTCCCGGGAGTCCGTCGTTCGATTCTTGTGAATGTCACTTATATTTATTTTTTTCAAGAAGATTTGAACTTATGTAGCCTCCAGCTTCTTTGAAGCAATTGTTAATACGTTTTTTGGTTCATTAAACTAGATGCAATGGCAGAAGTTCTTTACCCTGCACATGTCTACACCTTATTCCTTGTCCTGCTTTTTTCCCCTTACTTGTTACTTTTTCACATTTCACATCGTGTCATATGTCAGCTATATTTTATTTTGTCACTTTGTTGAGTCAATACTCTGATATTGACTAACATGCCTGATAATGCTCTTTCTACTGAGTGAAGTGATTTATATCCGCAAACATAAACATTACTTTATTGTGGAAACACTTATTTTCTACGTTATCAGCTATATTGATGAGTTCACGTTGGACGATGTCACCTCCTGTGAGGTTGATTGAGGGTAATGCTTGTGGTACTGAACTTTGGAGGTTTTTGTCCTATACCTTCTAGATGTTTCGATTTTACGTCAAGACAACGTGATTGTGGGTGTTCCCGAACATTTGAAGTTTTGTTACCTTTTATGGACAGAAGAAGAAAAGGGGTTGGGTTTTGTAAAACCAGCCTTTGAATAAAACTACGAGTCGAGGAAGTGTGAATAAGATTTTGACGGAGAAAACATCGTTAGACGACAGGTCATGGAGCTACTTCGATACTTGAAGATATTGTAATCAGCTGACGTATTGAAGGAACGATACATCATATACCTTTACAATTTTACAGACCTAACATTCTAGTTTACCTACCAAAATTCTTCTGCATCTTTTGGAATGTGTATTTTGTGTATTTCATTTATTATTACATTACTAACCCTGTTAAAGTTACATCCTGAATTTAGTACCTTTTGCATTACATGAAAGAATCATACAATTTAATTATTCATGTTTCCAGCTTTTCATAAGAGCTGGTGGTGGAGACAACATCCCCAATATGTTGGGCAACGATATTCTTACTATATTAGGTTGCCTTCAGTGCTATGCCAACTCTATGTACGGAGATGCAACATGGTGGAATTGATGCTGTGTCTTTTTTCTTTCTCTGTAGTACCTTGCAGCTCTACGTAATTGAATTTTAGCAGAAATTGGTCTGATGGTTTGGTGTAAAGTAATTTTAATATGCTATATTTAATTTGTGCTTATAATTAGTATATTTTTTATGTTGCGTCATTTTGCAGAAGACTATAACATTAGTGATGAATTAGATATAACTGAATTTTTTGAACATATTGCATCTTCTTCTCCTGGACGTTTTCATTTTACAAGAAAGTGTTTAGATAAGCTTAAAGAAAATTTACGGTTTTCCCACTCGCTATCTATTATAGAAGATCCCTCTGGTTTTCATAATAGTGACAGTTTGTTTCAATCAGACATGGTTGAAGGTGGACAGACGGATAACATAGGGATTTTGTCACATATTCTCAGGCCAGAAACATTTTATGGGCGGATATGTTATGATGTAGTGAGATATGTTGATCATTTTGAAATATTAGCTTAGGTGAATAATTGGTAGGATTAAAAAATGGATTTTAGGTTCCTTGATGAAAGGTCCTGCGGGTTATTGGTTTGACACACTTTCGAAATAGTCATACTTTCCTGATATGACATACGCGCAATTTAAACCGAGGTTTCTTGATGCGTTTAAGAATTCTTTGTTGCCTCAGTTAACGGAACAGGAAATGAGGGCAGGTGAGCAGAATGAGACTGAATCTGTAGTTTCGTACGTTTATGCTAAGAGAAACCTTATACTTCGTAATGACAAAGATGCTCCAGTTACGAAACAAATCCAGCTTATTATAGACGGACTTATTCTTGAATACATGCGGTTGGCAATAAAGAAGAAATACGATACTATGGAAGCATTACTTCAGGATTTACTTGAGGAAGTAAAAGCTCGTGTGTTGCTTGAACGTAAAGCAATAGACAAAATCATGAAGAAAAATCCATTCTTAACAAATTCTTCGATTCAGTTAAATCCTCCGGAGACTACAGCTGTGCAACAAACACATTTAGTGCAAACTCAGCTTTCTCAAGTTCCGACTTGGACTTTGAACTCTCCTGTTTCCGCTTCACAGCCGAGAGATGAGTACAAAGTTCAGTTAGCTGCAATTCAGAAACAGCTAAATCAGTTTATTCTAAAAGTAGATGAGAATCAAAAAACTACTGACCAGCGCAACTCATTTAGACGCAATATTAATAATTGTAGCTTTAGAAGTAACTTTTCCTCTTGTAGGGAGAATGGCCAGAGATCACAACACAGTGAGTCTCGTGACCACAATAATAGTGGCAATTCACGGAATTTTAATAGACGTCCTGTAATTTGTCATAAATGTGGCAAAGAGAACCATTTTGCTCAGCATTGTAGGAGCAATTTAAACTAGTACACAGCGTTGATGATGAAGGGTCATTGACTCTTAAACGTTTTAAAGTCCCTATATACATAGAAAGGAACTCTACCACATATTAACGCTATTATAAGTGGAAAAGAGGGCCCTATTCTTCTTGATTCCGGTTCTCAAATTTCGTGTATAGGCTCTCACATGGTTCCATGTGGTGCTAGGGTAATGGGCATGCGTTCCTTTTTAAAAGGGGTTTGCGGGGAACACTTTGTCAGTTGATAAGGTAGCTCTAGTTCGATTCTGGTTGGGATCGCATATTTTTTTCATCCATTTAGAGTGGTTCATACGTTTACACATCCTCCACTTCTTGGACAGGATTGTTTGCTTGCACACAAGGTTAATTTAGATCAGAATGAATTGACTTTAGAAGTTACAAGGTTCGGAAAGATTCTGCCATCAACCTTGCCAAATTCTCCTCAATTATGTTTCTCATGAATTTGCAACTTTAATCAGACCAGTGTTTAAGGTTTTGTCTTCCGTATGGTTGCCACCCCGTACAAAAACATGTGTTCCACTCACAAATATTTTGATTTGGTGGGTTCTAGAAATTGGTTGCAACCTAACAAGTTTTAGCAAGTACTGTCAATTTGTTAGTGCAAGAGTCATATGTCGATAGTGTTAATTCACATATTTGGGTAACTAACCCAACCAAGAAGCGATTTCTTTTATGGCGCAATAAGATCTTAGGTAATGCGGTAGAAGATAGGGAAGAACATTTGTGTACTAACCTTACGCTTGAAAATGGTCCTCAACCAAATAAAAGTGATCAGTTTGACTGTACTAGAGTAAATGTGAATCCTGAACCGTCAGATGGTGAAAAACAATGTTTCTTATGATTTAATAACGGAATTCAAAGATGTTTTTAGTTGGTCTTCGGACGATTTCTCTCAAACCCGTGACTATGAGCATGAAATTCGACTAAAAACTGACCAGCCCATAAACGTCCGTCAATACACAATTCCGTATCATTTACGTGAAGCTGTTAATGAACAAGTGCAGCACTTACTTAAACAAAAGGTTACTAAAAATGTAGTAGCCCTTACAACAGCCCAATCGTTTTAGTTCGTAAGAAAAATGGATCTCATAGATTTATCGCTGATCTTAGAAAGTTGAACTCTTGTATTGTACCCACCGTCTTCCCCGTGCCCCGTACGAACATTTTGGTACGTTTAAATGGAAAAAAGTTTATAAATATCAGCGTTCTCTCAAGGTTTTTTTAAAGTGAAATTCACGGAAAAAGTCAATTATATACTGCATTTTCGATTCCTGGTGACCAGCAGTATTGTTTTTGTTCGTTACCACAAGGGTGCATTACTTCTCCAGCAGCTTTGAACGATCTGATGAAGTTATAGTCTGCAGGTTTGGAGAAATATTCTGTGTATTATTATCTCGATGACATCTTGTGGGGATGGGATACAATTGATGAAGACATTGAAACCACCCGAAAGTTATTCGAAAGATTGAGAAGTAGAGGACTAAAACTTTCTCCAGAAAAACCAAAGTTAGGACACTTTTATTTAGAACTTCGTGGGCATACTATTTCTCGTCATGGTGTGTCGATCTCTGATCGCATTACAGATTCCATTGGAAATTACAAGCGCCCGAAAACTCAGAAGCAACTGAAGAGTTTTTAGGACTGTGTCCTTTTGTGCGAAATTATATAGACAAGTTTTTAACTTTAACTGAAGATTTTCAAAAACTGCTTAAAAAGAATGTTCCATTTAAGTGGACTGTTGTCCTGCAACAGGCATTTGAGCGGCTTAAGGATGCCATTTGTTCAGCCCCAACTCTTATGCAATTTCACCCGCATAGAGACGTATTTGTTTATACGGATGCCAGTGTCCATGTTTTTTCTGGATGCGTCCTAAAACCTGAAAGTGACGAAAAAGATGCTCCATTGATTCCTATTGCGTTTTGTAGTTGTGCTGTGGGTCGCCATGAAAGAAGATATCATCCTTTTCAACTAGAATTAGCTGCACTAATCTTTACTCTTCGACGCTTTCGCTACTTCTTATTAGGTAGACATTTTTATTTACGAACTGACTGTAGGGCCTTAACGTACCTTCGTCAGACGAAAAATGTGGCTAAATTTGCACGAATTCTTGCTGAATTAGAACAATATGACTATACTATTTCACACAATCCTGGCAAGTCGAACACTGGTAGACAGTTTGTCGAGAAATGTGTTAGCGCATCGAGACATCGACAACGAACAGAAAAATCTTGAAGATCCGTAAGTTTTCCACATCGAAATTGATGAGACGTTGAAAGAGGAACAGCGAAAGGACCCATATTTCAAGGATATCATTTTGTTTTTAGAAGGGCAAAATCTACAGGATTACACTACGGAACGATATGTGTTGCGTTATGAGATAAAGATGGAATTCTTTACCGTAAAAATCGTGGTCCATCTGGCCCACAGTGTCTTGTTGTCATTCCAGTTATCCTTCGTGAAAAAGTGTTTTTTCCCTCACACACTTCAACATTCTGGTTTTTCCAAGACATACCTGTTGTTACTAAGAACTGTATATTTTTCTCATATGAAGAAGTTTATTGCTGCCCGGTGCCGCCAGTGCGAAGTATGTCAACGCCACAAGAAAGTCCCAGGATCGCCTCCAGGAACTCTTCAGATGATGTCATCGGTGGCTCCCTTCTATCACCTAGGATTGGATATAAGCGGGCCTTACTCAGACCGTAATATTTTACGTCACAAATATTTAGCAATTGCAGTTGATCATAATACTAGATATGTTGTTCCTGCTACTATTGGTGACCAGACAGCAGCAACTTTAGCTGATTTTCTTTATAATCACGTAATACTTCGATTTGGTCTTTGTAAAGAAATTGTGCCGGATAGATCAACGGTATTTACTGGTTCTTTATTTCAGGAGTTATGAAATATTTTGGACATAAGGATGAATTTTATAAATCCATACTATCATTAAACGAATGGCCTTACGGAAGTTATGATCCGGAATTTGAAAGCGTTGTTAAAAAGGAAACTGGACTCCATGAATCATGGAAGTTGGGTAGAGCATGTTTCTGCTGTGACCTTTTCTCAAAATGTGACCGTGAATCAATCCATGTCTTACAGTCCATTTTATTTTCTTCATGGATTGGAACCATACTTAGGACATCAGGCGATTATAAATGGACCTTGTTTTCATATTTAAAATGGAGAACGTTTAATAACTCTTCACAATATCAGAAAGAAGGCACAGGATAAATTATTTGACAGGTTTCGGACATCACAAAAGTCGTATGAGAAACATCATACAACAGTGACGTATAATGAGGGTCAACGTGTGTGGATTTATGATCCAAGTAGACGTCGTGGCCACGCCAGACCATTTTCAGTTTTGTTTGGTCCAGCAATTGTTCGAAAGGACAACGCTAATTCTAATTATGTTAAATATAAAACTTCGAAAGGCAGGGAAATGATCGAATCTACAGCCATTACACGATTGAAGACCTATTATCCAGATGTCACACCAAACGAAGAAGTGTTTTGTGCAAGTAATTGTGTTCCTGACTCAGAAGATAAACGACCCAATGAATCTCATCATGCTGCATTAACAATAGAATCGGAACTATTTACTGAAAGTTTTGCTGTGGTCGACGTGTTAAAGTTATCAACTATTACTCAAATGAAATATAAATTTCCGGTTAAAAAACCGTTGTATAATTATAATGAGGAAATTAACGACCAAATTAGTTTTTATCATACTAAATGCTGCAAATGAAACTTTAACACTTCTTACAGGAGTGGACGGCGCTTTGCATTTTGCAGCCGGGCCACAATTGCAAGAAGTTTGTGGAAAGCTGGATTCTTTGAAACCTGGTGAGGTCAAAATTTCTCCTGGTTCCAATTTGCCAGCAGATATTGTGTTATTTAAGAGTGCGCCAAGGGATAACAATAAGCGTATTTTATGTCAATGTTATATTAACTGTTGTCAGCGAGCTTTCGAAAACAATTATAGAAATTTGAGTATTCCATGTTTAGGAACAGGCGCATTTCATTTTGACAAAACGAGCTGTGAAGATTGCTTTGTCAACAGTACGTTCGCTGATTTTGACCGAATTGATTTCTGACTTTTTGACAAAGAGAACAAAGATCTCTATTATGACAATATTTCCATCTATTTTCCTATGACTGAATATAAGTCTGCTTAATTTATTCTAGATAAGACATATAAGGGGAATATCAACGTTAAAATGTTATGTGCATCGTAGCTATGTTCTCTGAAAAGCATGACAAGGAATAAGGTGTAGACATGTGCAGGGTAAAGGACTTCTGCCATTGCGTCTAGTTTCATGAACCAAAAAAGTATTACAAATTGCTTCAAAGAAGCTTGAGGCTACATGAGTTCAAATCTTCTTGAAAAAAATAAATGTAAGTGACATCCACAAGAATCGAACGACGGACTCCCGGGACCATATCTCTCATCATGTAACACTCTAGTACGTCCTGCTTATATCACTAATAAGGAACCAGTTTTACCTCAACAAAACCCGCAATTTGTAGAGAAAGTTCTTACACGAAGTGGATTTTTCGCAGAAGGAAAAAAACGAGGAGTGTTTGCTTGAAGCATACTTAAAAATGACACTACTTACACTTGGTCTGTACAGTATGCCTCGAAAACTGAAAACTGCAGAAATGCCAAGTGTATGCTGCCTGCTTCCGTTGTTTAAGGAAGACTCTAAAATTTTTGCTATGATAAGGCA
Source organism: Thermobia domestica (assembly GCF_964235325.1). Classification (NCBI taxonomy): domain Eukaryota; kingdom Metazoa; phylum Arthropoda; class Insecta; order Zygentoma; family Lepismatidae; genus Thermobia; species Thermobia domestica. Next base: position 140,582,614 of record NC_137469.1, on the reverse strand, counting down.
CGGAGTGAATGTTGTACGAGAACTTACAGAGAAACTCAACAAAGGACAAGTTTCGATTCTTGTAATGGATTAACCACTATTTGTCTTGGGGAAACGAATTCAATGGAATTGGCCAGAGTTATATAGCGAAGATCATCAAATTCTGATGCTGGGAGGATTACACATCGAACAAGCCTTCCTGCCTCTTATAGGTAAATGGTTAGATGGAAGCGGTTGGGTAGAAATTTTATGCAAGTCAGATGTATCAACTCCAGGAACCGCTGACAATTTATTGACAGTAACTTACATTACAAAAGCTCGTTTTGCTCATCAGATTACCCTGACAGTTTTACATCATTTGCTGCGTGATACATATCAAAATTCTTCATCAGGGCAATCTTTGAATGACTGGTGCACTGAAAAGGAATCTTCGTGTCCAACGTTTAAGTTTTGTATAATATATTACCGTCTCGTGATCTTACTCTTAATTTACTCAGAGCCATACGCCAAGGAAATTTTAAGCACTACGTTGAAACACTAAAACTAACGACAGAATAGTTTGTCGCAATGGACCACCTAAACTATGCTCGTTGGCATCCCGTTCACATTTTAGATATGAAGAATTTGGAAGAAACACATCGTGAGATTATGAATGCTTTCGAAATGGATTACTTTGTGATAAGAAAGACATGTAGACCTTTCTCTGCAATAGCTATAAATCAGGCTCACGAACAGAATAACAAGATTATAAAAGGGGATGGCGGGGCGATTGGTCTCTTACACGACGGGAATGATTTTGTCAATTGGATGACAGCGGGACCAGAAATTAGTAGACTACTTAATGAATTCAAAATGATAAATAATAAATATTATCCTGATGATAAGCACCATGAAGGTTACTCGTGGATGCAAGAAAGATCTAAATCGTCTGTTGAAAAGATGAAAGAAGTTTTCATCGAATTGGGGAATCCGTTCGAAGAAAATAGTGGATATGTTAATCACTATTCCAGAATCATCTATTTGTTAATCGCTTCCAGAATCATCTATAGCGGTGATATAATTGAATCCCTATATTCAGCAGAAGAAAAAGGGTCTAATATGTACAAGGAATTTGTGCAAGAAAGAATAGTAGAATGTACCAAGCTATTCTTTTCGCCCATGAAAAAATCTCTACTGCTTCATTCTTCCCTTCAAAAGAATAAAACAAAAGGGAATAAAATAAAATTACTTAAGATGTATTTCTTTGTTTTGATGTATTTCAAAACATGATTTGGAGTTCATTCCTTCCCATACTCACTCTATGGGGCAGAAGGATGACGGAGAGAAAAAACGTTTGTTATCACTTTGTCGTACTTCTTTATAAATCTGGATACTTCAATCAATATTTCGAAAAAGACTTATCTTTATGGATCATAATTAATGGCCCGCATATTTGATTCATATAACCGGGCTGGGTCAAACTGTCTTGTGCTCTGGTGAAAATGGAACTATGAGGAATGCATCACAAGAGAATGATTTGTTTCGTACAATGCAGCATCTATCAATGATGTTTTATTACGGTAAATGAAGTTTGGTTCGAAATTTGGAAAAATCAATCGACTGAACCTGAATCTTTAAATTGTAATAACGTTGTTGTTTATTAATAAATCTGCATAAACTATACACCAAACGAAAGATAATTTAACACTCTTTAAAACGTTATAGACCTCTTTTTCGATCATCCCAGCCGTTTACTTGTTATTTTAATAAATATGAGTAAGCTCCATCATAAGAAATGCAAATTTCCAAATTAAATAATTTATGTAGGTGTTAATTTCATTGTTAGGTAAAAACTTTGGCTAATTTATTAGACCCTGTTATCTTGTGTGTCGTTTAGTTTTTCAATCGTGAAGATTGGACTATCAGTTAAGAAGATATAGGATTCTAAAACCAACACTATGAATTCACAGAGGTGGCCATTTTTGATAGCCGCCATGTTGGATTCTGTCCACCTGTCGGAGTGGGGCCACTTCAATTCCTACTTAGTTGGATCAAGGAAATATCATATCCAAGTGGCACCTTTTTAACACAAAGTGCAGGATATTTCCCTTAAGCTCCCCTACTATATGTAGATGATTACTGTATAGCTTGGGTTTCGATTTCTATAAGGTCACTTCCGAGTTATGTGTCTTAACTGGTATGGGAGCTGGACCTAAACTTATAAAATTATTTTTAAAAACCCTTTGTATTTTCGGTATTTTGTATTTTCGTTTTTAGATTCTAAGTGGTTGTCAATTATAGTGCAATTTATGTAGATGATTACTCTATAACTTAGGTTTCGATTTCTATAAGGTCATTTCCAGTTTATGTTTCTTAACTGGTATGGAAGTTGGACCTAAAAGTATAAAATTATTTTTTTGAAACCCCTCGTATTTTCGGTCCTTTCTGGCTACGTCCCTAGATTGTAAGCGGGTGTCAATTATAGTGGAATCTATGTAGACCATTACTGTATAACTTAGGTTTCGATCTCAATAAGGTCAGTTCCGGTTTATGTGTCTTAACTGGTATGGGAGCTGGACCTAAAAGTATAAGATTATTTTTAAAACCCGTCGTATTTTCGATATTTTGTAGTTCCGTCCCTAGATTCTAAATGGGAGTCAATTATAGTGGAATTTATGTAGATGATTACTCTATAACTTGGGTTTTGATTTCTATAAGGTCACTTTCGGTTTGTGTGTTTTAACTGGTACGGGAGCTGGACCTAAACTTATAAAATTGTTTTTAAAAACCCCTCGTATTTTCGGTCTTTTGTAGAAGCGTCTTTAGATTCTAAGTGGGTGTCAATTATAGTGGAATCTATTTAGAATGTTGCTGTATAATTTAGGTTTCGATTTCTTTAAGGTCATTTCTGGTTGATGAGGTTTAAATGAGAAAGGAACCTTGAACTATAATTAGTTTTAAGAACACCTTATATTTTTGGCCTTTTGTAGTGACGTCCTCACATTGTAAGTGGGTTTCGATTATAGTGGGATTTATGTAGAAGAGTATTATATAATTAGGTGTACGATCCATATGGGTTCATTTCTTGTTTCGCTCTTCTCTTTCAAAATTACTTTTTTATTGCAGTGTTTAATCTTCACATAATATTTTGTCCATTGTTGTACCTAAAGCCGTATGGTAGATACATTTATAATGATTTAAGTATTCCTTCTTTAATTTTTTTGGTTTGTGTATATCAAGTAATGTGTAGAACACTGTATGGTATTACATTTTAGATGCTGCTGGCAACCCTGTTAACAATTTGGATTTTAAGTAGCAGATGTCTGCTAGGGTAACCCAGGTGCTAACACCATTGTGTTTTAAAATTTACCACTGGATCTCAGAGACTCATGTTTCGGTTAAATTGTTATCTTCGTTTAATAGCTGCAAAATGTCTAACGAATTATGGTAGCTTGTACTGTTATAGTCGTGAGGGAAGCCTTAAATGAAACAGTTGTTTTTAGTGGACGAATCTATTTATATTAAAAGAAGAAATGATTACGATACGATACAAACTCCTGTGACACGTCTCATAATCACGCAATTTAAGCTAAAGGAGCTGGATGATTAATAAAGTTAATGATTCTGAAGTTTTTTCTCGCTGAACTCGAACCAAAGACGTATGTGCTGGGCTAGCCACTAGCACGTGAGGCCTCCTGTGACACATGTAAACTAACACATCGGTTATCTCTGCTCTGCTTGAAATATGATCTTATTGGCGTATATCACCATCAATGCAAGAAATAGGAGCGTGTTTCTATTGTCAAACTTTATGAGTAGTTCCTTAAAGGGTCCCAGTAAGTCCCGTTCTGTTGTGCAGAAAATACGGTAGAATTCTCTGACAGTAGTATTGCCTCACTCCGAGCGATTTTTTAAAATTGTTATATGCTGATTATTTTGTTTCGTTATTTGTACGTAATGCATATCGATAATTGTGTCCTTCATTTTAGTACTTATTTCGGGCACAATATGTTCAAATTCAGGATGTTTCCCAGTAATTGACGCAAAAATTTCTGTCCATGAATAAAACTTGTTCTTTTGATATTAACACACATTACCAAGCGGGGTATTTTGACTAGCCCATTTTGATTTTTTTCCTATAATAATTATATCCAAAGAGCTACATACTTATGGTTTCATGACTTTTTCTAAAATGATTGAAATTGAATTCGCACTTATGACTAACCCATTTCTTTCTTTCTATAGTTATTATTGACTGGATAAATTAATATGGTTGTGAAACTACCCCGCTTGGTAAGAAATGTCTTATTATTTATTATTATTATTTGTCATAATTAATGTATTGTCTTATTATTTATTATTATTGTTTGTGACAATTTATTATTTGTCACAAACAAAGATTTTACGAAATATTACTCTCACTCATCTTCATTATTTATCTTTTGCACTGTTGGTTTTACTATACATTCATTGTTTAGCTCAAATAACATATATTGCTCACTGTTGAGCTGAAATTATGTATGAGTCCAGATATCAACTGTAAGTAAGTATGTCCAAAGGACTATGTAGAGAGGGTATATTGGAAAGTCTAAACAATTCCGATGACCTTGACAATGAAAATGAGTAGGACATTGACAATTAATCGAATGAATATATGGAGCCTGTCAACAAAGACTATATCACAGCAGTAGATGAAATTGAAGATGAAATATCAGAAGATAATAAACGTCCACGTGAGCAAGTAGAAAAAGAAGATGAAGACATTGGAGTTGCTTTTTGTTTCTAGGACTGGGAATTTTCCAGTGAACCACCAAAAGTTGGACGGTGCCGAGTTCAATATTTTGAGCACAACACCTGGCCTAATGAATAATGAATAATCGGAAAACATTCATAACAATAAGAGAGTCAATTTTGTTATTTATTTCACCAGAAAGTGTGAGCATTATTGTCGAGGAAATGAACAGGCAAGCAAAAAGAGGAACTTCTATTTGGAATGTAGCTTATTAGTCCAAACAAATGTCATGGAATGATGCAAGTACAACTGCATTAGCAATTCTTATTGCAGCTGGTCGAACTTCCGGACATCGCACAAGCGCTTCAGATCTGTGGGTATGTAATGTAGCTTTTCGACAGCCTTTCTTTTCTGCTGTTATGTCAAAGTGCATGTCATTGTGAAGTGCATGTTCTGCAGAAATGTACCAGGATGAACTGTTTAAAAATATTTTGAAGTACTACTTTAGGATAAGTACTAGTTTACTGCAACGACAACCAAAATATTTTCCGTATCTTTTTTTATTTTACGTATGTCCAATACTGAATTTCTCTTGTGTATGATATAAAATTTACTGTATTTTGCATCTCTGATTAGTTTAAATATTTTTAATAATTTGTAACACTGTATTTCAATGCTAAACAAAGCTATTCATTGAAAATATCAGAGTCAAGAAACAAATCTTACACTAAATCAGAAAATTGTATTCGGGTAGTCAAAGTACCCCGCTTGGTAAAATAAAGTGTTCAAAAGCTTGGTAACGGGAGGGTTAAAATCAATCTTATGTTTTACGTCATCCGTTAGTTCAATATTTTAATATTGTAAAATTGACATTTACGAAACCTTGTGAACAAATGTTAAATAATTTCAAAGTATTATTATTATTATTATTATTATTATTATTATTATTATTATTATTATTATTATTATTAGATAAGAAAGTATGTAATTATATATTTACATAAATATTATCCAAATTATTAAATGCAATACTTGTATTTTCTTGAAGTATTGATGAAAAACTCTTCTGCGCTTTTCATTTTCTTTACTAATAACAGTAGCTATGAGTTTTTACCATTACCATACCACACTCAGCTATTTTTAGTAATATTGAAATTACTTCACTTCGAAAATATTTTTATTATGGTTCCAAACAGAATTGCTCCAAATCAGTATTACATTCCCTGATACTTTGATTCATACATATTACAGTTTTTTCTTCATTCTTGTTATTCCATCATAGTAATTTCTTTTAAGCTCATATTATGTTTCGGTTATTCAATATCAACATTATCTTTACTTCATGTGGCATCTTTATGTTAAAATGAGTATTACATGTACAAATTATATAAAAAAACACTTAATTTTATATCACTTATTGATGGTAGGAGATGCATTACTTGCTATGTGGAAGCTTGAGAGTCCTGGTACCTCAGATGTGGTAGACAAGGTGATCGCTTGCGGAATATGGATCCAGGAAAACTTGGGCAGCTTTTATACAGATGTTGGCGTTGAATTGAGAGGTTAGTAATAGTAAGACAAATAATTCTATTTTCTACACTATTGGCTCCTATGAAAAGTGTTCGACTTAAACAGGTAGACACTTATAAAAGTTAAGGGTATTTTGATGCAAAAACTACTCTAGTCGTAAAATGTAATGTACGCATTTCTAATACAGTAAGTAATTGTTGTTCACGTCTTAGTACGTAGCCTGTCTTACAGATAATAGAGGGTCTTCAAGAAAGAATGAAAAATTTCGTGAGTTTTATTACCTAGGAATGATAAAATTTGAGGTGTTGAATTATAACCATTTTCTTTTGTAACTCTAATAGCTTGTTCTCATGTCATTAACGGCTTGCAAGGAAAGTAGGTAGCACCGTGATGCAAATTTTCCAAAAGAAATGGAACTGCATAATTCGTACCTGAACATGTTGAAACCCTTTGTTTTCTCACAAACCGAGGCCATACAAACATTTACGTTCAAAATTATTGAATCGATCTATAGCCGATGAATGTCGGTAATTATAAAATTGGCTTTACAATGTTCTTTAACTGAGAATCACGTAACACTCGTTAACATACATTCTTCAGTCACTTGACACTCTGAAGATGTGTACTTATCTTTTTATTCAAGACAGCTGTCCCCACGCTCTGTTGCAATGTTCTCATTACTGTATATATATATATATATATATATATATATATATATATATATATATATATATATATATATATATATATATATATATACTCATATTTCAATATTCTTTACATCTATAAATTATACAATTAATATATTTATAAATATTTTCTTTCCAGTATAATATCCTTAGTTTACTTTTATTTACTGTCTCCGACATCCAAAAATTCTTTATCAAGTATCCTTTGGACTGTTTCGTAGGAACCACTCATCCTTCATACAGGGAAAAAGGGAATATTTATTGTTGCTTTTTAGCACTAAAATTATGAATATTATTATTTTTATCCTATATTAATATTTTACCTTACAGAGCATATAATTAAACTGTTCAAGTATGATAAGATCAGTCAATTTTACCATGAAATACTTTGTGTAAAATAAATATTCCGTATATTCTTTCCGCTGCTTCAAAGTGTGCATATTGAAATTCTGTTATATATATACAGGGGCTCGACAAAAAAACTAAAAACACTTCATACAGGACACGTAAGTTTGGCCCTCTACTGTACAACACGTGTTGCGGTTGCCGATAGTTTTTTGTTTTCAATGTGTCATGTCGATCTTCCTCTTCCGTTAGCAGTAACCAGTTCACCTGTGAGTGTCGTGGTGTGAAAGTGGTGCGGCAAAATTGGCGACCTGACAGACTTCCAAACAGGCATGATCGTTGGTGCCCATCTGGTTGGAGCTCCAGTGGCCAAGGTGGCGAAGATTGTGGGAGTGTCGAAAAGCACACTGTCCAATGTCATGAGGGCATACACAATTCATAAGCAAACGACGTCTGCAAAGCACAACAGTGGTCAAAAGACAATCCTATGAGATAGGGACCGGAGGGCATTAAAACGGATTGCAGCAGCTAAAAACCAGACCACTGCAATGAAAATTATGTCTGAACTCAATTCCGGCGTACATAACCCGGTTTCTTTGGAAACAGTGCAACGAAAATGAAAATTCATGGGAGGGCCTCTATTGTCAAACCCCTGGTCACAGCAGTAAATGCGAAGAAGCGTATCCAGTGGTGCAAGGACCATAAGACCTGATCTCATGAGAAGTAGAAACACGTAATGTGGTTCGATGAATCGACCTTCATCTTGTTTCCAACAACCGGTCGTGTTTATGTATGGAGAACACCGTCTGCTCCCAACTGTAAAGCAGGGGGGGGGGGGGTTCTGTTACAGTATGGGCAATGATATCGTGCTTTTCTGCAGGTCCCATCATAGCCCTGCATGAAATGATGAATGCTAAGGCGTATGAGGCCATTTTGGGAGACCAGGCTCTACTCATGGCGTAAAATTATTGTTCCCTTATGCTGATGGCATCTACCAAGATGATTTGGCACTCTGTCACGTTGCAAAAACGGCTGAATCATGGTTTGAGGAGCATGGTTAGGAGCTATCACACCTCCCCTGGGTTCCACAATCATTAGATCTGAACATGATTGAGCCATTGTGGTCTGAATTAGAAAGCCGTGTTTGGTCTCATTACCCTCCACCGGCATCCCTTAAGGAACTGGAGCATGTTTTGGAGGAACATAGGTACAAAATTCTACACAACACGATTCACGAGCTGTATACGTCCATTCCACGCCGGATCCAAGCTGTTTTGAATGCAAAAGGAGGCCCCACATCATACTAGGTATGATTTTCACACTTTTGCAAACGTTTTAGATTCTTTTGTCCCACCGGATATATATTTACTTCCGCTAATGATTCTGAAACCAAACACTATTCGAAGCTTTCTTGCACCCACTGGAAAACGTGAAGTATATTAATATTTATTTGCATATATTGTTAAAGTAGACTGTTCCCATAATGCCCATCTACTTCGATTTTACAAAACTTGAGAAATGAATTTCACTTCTTATTTTGTAGTCAATTTGAAGGCATTTAGTTATACTACCATTAAGAAACCCATATACATCATATTACGAATCAATCATTATGGAACAATTTCATGTGTTACACGCAGCAGTGGTACATATCTTTGAAAGTTTCATTTACAACTTTTTTCATTTTACTTTTTAAATTGGTTTTGTGAGTAATGGTGCATTCAGTATAAAGGTACAACAAGATTCTCTCTCTCTTTCTCTCTCTGTCTGTCTGTTCGTGTGTGTTTCTAGTTTCCGGCGTAAGCGTGTGGATACTACCAGCTATACTTCCTTTGTGTACATATGCTAGTGAGTGCGTGGGCGGGGGTATATGAAGTATTAATTGGAATCGCGTAGTGGAATTTATCGATGTTAGTATGTACATACGTGCGGTCGTTACTTCACACGATAACTTTGGACGAATGCGAACTTTTTTAATTCTGATTTTTGCAATAAATAAGTAGAGTGATTCTTCTCGAGGGGGTTCCTTAATGGAGGTGATTCGCCAACTGGAAGTGGTAGAAATGGGTCATTTCCGATTTTAACGTTGATCACTATAGAGCGGAAATTGTAATAAATAAAAGAAGCAGATTTGGACAATCGATAAAGGGTATCAAGGATAACTTTCAGTTTCATCCTTAACATCCTGGTAAAACCGGAAGAGATAGAAATTAACCTAATTATGACTTCTGGCTTCAAATTAATCTACATAGTGGGATAGGAAGAAGCTGTTTTAGGAATGAATATAGCATTGTGGGAATAAATATCGTCTTCTCTCTTAAACTTCTATTCAAATCGGAAGTAGCAAAACTCAACTACTTTCCATTTTAGTGTTGATTAGAACAGATTAAAACGATACTAAATAGCTAGAAGAGGTCTTCTGAAATCAACTAAGTGTCCCAAGAATATGTTCTATCTCTACTCTAATCTTTCTACTGAAACTCGAAGTGGTAGAAATCAATCGCTTCTGGCTATAACATTGACCGTTATAGAATGGATAGCGGGAAGACTTTTTTAGGTAATTCATTAAGTGCTCCAAGAGTATATTCCATCTCGGCAGTAATCCCTTTACTCAAATCGGAAGTGAAATAGATATACTAGAGCTTCTGGTTCCCAAACCACTACAGAAAATATAACATGATCTTCTTTAAGATTTTATTATTATTAGGATCACGTAGTGGAACTTGTAATATCATAATGTTAGTCCGTACGTACATACATACGTCCGTTATTTCGAACGATAACATTTGAAAGGATGCGAATTTTCTTTTTTCTTTCTTTTTCTTTCTTTTTCTTTTTCTTTCTTTTTTTTGTAATAAGTAGATAGTGTGATTTTCTCGAGAGAGTTCATTAATAGAGGTGATTCAACAAACAAAATGGTAGAAATGAGTTATTTCAGGTTTTAACGTTGATCAATATAAAACAAAAACGGTAATGGATAGCGAAAAGCGGTTCTCGGCAATCGATTATACTTTTCGAGGGAATCTCTCATCTTATTTTTAACATTCTAGTAAAACTGGGAATGGTAGAAATGAGCCATTTCCCATTTTAACATTCATTACTATAGAGCAAAAACGATAATATATAACGAGATGTTTCCGGCAATCAATTAAACTTTTCAAGGATAACTTTCTTCACATTTAACAAGCTAGTAAATTCTGAAAGTAACATAATTGAGCCATTTCCGGTTTCAACGTTGATCACTATAGAGTGAAAACGATAATATATAGTAAGAAGCAGTTTTCGGCAATCGATAAAGCGTTCCAGGAGTAACTTTCATTTTTGTGCTTAACACCCTAGTAAAATGGAAGTGTAGAAATCACCTATAACTTCCGGTTTCAATTTAATTTACATAGAGCATAAACTATAAGATATAGGGAGAAGCAGTTTTATTGAATCAATTTAACGTTGTGGGAACAGGTAAGTTATTATCTCTCTTAAACTCCAAACCGGAAGTAGCAAAATCCAACTACTTCCGGTTTTAGTGTTGATCGCAATAGATTAGAAAAGATAACAGATAAGGAGAAGCGGTTTTCTATAATCAATTAGTGTTCCAAGAATATGTTCTATCTCGACTCTAACCTTTGTACTAAAAGCAGAAGTGGCAGATATCAATCATTTCCGGTTATAAATTGAGTGTTATAGATTGGAGAGCTAGAAGGGATTTTATGTAATTCATTAAGTACCCCAAGAGTGTATTCCATCTCGACAGTAATCTCTCTATTAATACTAGAAGTGAAAGAAATATGATACAAATTCCGGTATCCGTATTAATTGAGAACATATTACGTCATCCTTTTTACGGTTTTTACTAGAGTTTATTTTTTAAGTAAATACTAGCCGGATGTTTACTAAAATTTGTGAGCTACTAGCCCATTCCCTAAGGAATAAGTACTGGTATATTCTGTGGTCAAACTCGGCCAAGAACAGGGTAGACACGGGTTGCATTTCATATCTTATTTCTCGATAACTACTTAATTAGCCAGCAGCGTTTTCTTTATAACTATTGGCCGAATCGGAACAAAATTCCGTGGTGGGCAGCCCTCAACCTAATTAAGATCTCTACATTTGCTGGCCGATCTTGGCCAAGTTTTGGGCTTGATTTGCGTGTGGTAATTTATTTCTCGGTAATCTCTTTCCAGATCCAATCTAAAGGATTTGCCATTACAGAAAGCCGCTCGTCCCTATTTATCGATTTTGCTTTATAGTGTTCAACGTAAAATCGGAAATGATTTATTTCTACCACTTTCGGTTGGTAACGAAAGGAGATGAAAGGTATTCTTGGAATGCTTAATCGTTTGCCGAAAACCGTTTTTGTTTTATAGTGGTCAACGCTAAAACTTGGAAATAGTTGATTTCTACCACTTTCGGTTAATGGATCACTTCAATTAACAAGCTCCTCCGAAATAATTACTCTACCCATAGTTTGCAGAAAAAAATTAAAAATTTGCTTTCTTTCAAGAGCTATCGCGCGCAGTAACTTAGTCGCAACAGCTATCGTGGTCTATTATTATTATTATTATTATTATTATTATTATTATTATTATTATTATTATTATTATTATTATTATTATTATTAAGTATTCTACCTGTTGGCAGGTACTGGGACTAATAGGAAATGTGAGTGTGATTGTGTGTTTTCTTAGGTTCTGGTCTGGAAATTCTTTCACCTTTCTCGATCTTCAGCTTCCTCTTTTAATTCCCAATATTTGATTCCATTTTTCAAATCATCGATCAACTGCATTCTTCTTCTTACTACTCCTTTCTTACCTTTCATCTCTTAATTTCAACTTTTCTCTTCCTCAGTGGGTTGAGAAGTGGCTAATACTTTTTAATCTGCTTCCTTATACGGGTGGACGGTTCCCGAAAACGTAAACCGCGGTTTCGGTTTGCCACTTAATCCGGTTTGGAACGGTTAACCGAAACCGAACCGAACCGATTCCAAACCGAACCGAACCGAAGTGATCCCAAACCGAACCGAACCGCACCCAAACCGAACCGAATCGTACCGTTCAGAACTGTCCGTAGAACTTTGACAAACTAAACTGCCCAAAGGGTTTGAAACGTGGTTTCGTTTACTATTGGCTAACCAAAACTTAAGCGAACTCCGTCAAAGCAAATTCAGCTGTGTCCACATGGAGTTGAATTTAATCTTTAACTCACTCTTAACATTCGATCAGTTAGCAGATTTGTGTATAATAAAAGAATAAAATAGCAAAGAGCCTGATATTATATATATATATATATATATATAATGTTTGTATATCTTTTGTATGTATGTAGATAGATAAAAATATCACACAACTAGATACCACGTATGCACAAAAAAAATCCTGGCAATACAAGTATTTCATGGAGAAATGATCCCAATAAAATCCTTCAAATTAGAAGCATTTCATATGTAAACGGAATTTAAAAAATCACTGGTAGTGATCAGTCTTTGAAAAAGATGAAATTCGTTGGGTTAAGTTCTGACCTGTTAATCCCCCCCCCCCATTCTACAACTGCTTCAAATTCGAAAATGTTATTATTACCCTTGTCTACCTTCACTTTTAATATTCCCGCTCAAATAGTAGCTTGCATATGTGTCTTCATTTCTCTCATTTTTCATACTTTCATTCTCACCGTTGTGATTAATATTATAAGAAAAGCGTGATTAACTAACCAGACTCATCATCATCAAAACGCCGAACACATATTTCAGACTTTGACCGTTTCTGATTTTGAAAACGCTCCTACGTACAATGTAAGTCAATACTCGGCACCTTGTATATCACATCGTTAACAAATCATTATATAATTACTTTCTGTAAATAATAAGTAAAAACTTCTTGTGAGTTTTACTGAAACGTTTGAAATGCAAGCGTAACGAGCAAGAAAATTTTTAACAAATCTATTTCTTTGCAAACCGACAACAATATTGATTTAATAGGGCGCCAATACTTTTACGGGCCACCACATCGTTTACTCATTTTCAACACTTCTTTTTTCTTATTGCTTGTTCGGCGCCCTCTTGCTACCAGCTCTCCCCCCCCCCCGGAGCTACGTCTCTGAGTGTAGTATCTTCTCCGTCACGATGTAGATTTTGTACATTTGCTAATCATACGCATAAATATCATTCTCTGACAGAAGAGTTGCACTAAGTTGCAATCTCGCTATCTTCGATTCTGGACAGTGAACACAAGGGCGAGGAAACATCTACCATTTCCCACTTTAATTTCTCTTTATTTCATCACCATACGGTCAACGAGTGTGATTACAGAGGTAATGCAGGAGTACACACGTGAGAAATTGTAAAAGATTTAGGCTTAATAATAGACCAAGGGCTTAGCTGGAATAAACACATTTCTGAACAGTGTATTAAAGCTAAGCGCATCTTACAACAGCTTTATAAATTAAAAGGCTATTTATCGCAAGAAACAAGACTATATCTTGTTAACACTCTCATTTTGCCTCTGTTCGATTACTGCGATTCAATATATGGTAGCTCTCTCTCCACTCAAAATACTAGGGCAATTCAGAAAATACAGAATTACTTTTTACGCTTCTCTCTCAATTACAGAAAGTCTTAGCATATTCTTCCGGTACTTAATGAAAAAAATATCCTAACCATGTCCCAAAGACGATATCTCCGATACTATTGTTTACTATACAAAATAAATTCACATAAAACACCACCTTACTTGCATCATAAATTAACATGTAGATCAGAAATTCACCGTTACAATACTCGAGGAAGTAATAAACTGAACATGCCCCGGCATTCTTGAAAAATAACAGAGAAGGCATTTTCAATTTCGGCAGTAAGAATCTGGAACTCCCTACCACAGTCAATCACTGACAAACCGTACAATTCATTTAAATCATCACCCCAAACATTATTATTTAGAGATCAGAGACAAAGCGTTGGCACACATGAAAGGTTTACTACAGTATGAAATTGGACTGAAATTGGTATGAAATTGGACTAACAGTATTAGTTTTTTTTTTTTTTTTTTTTTTTTTGCATTTACATTTACTGTGTATTTTGTTTATTCTTAGTATTATTGAATGTACTATGCTATCTTGTTATTTGTATCTTATATCTTATTTGCGTCTTGGTTAGGTGGCAGAGCAGACTCCGGCTGAACCTCGCCCGCTGAAATAAAGAGAAATTCAATTCAATTCAATTCAAATTGGCAGACATTGATCTAGCATACGGGAAAGCGGACGGTAATGGCCGCGTGGCACAACGGTGTACAGACAACAGTTTCCTAACCTTAGAATTCCACACCACGCAACGTTTTCATGTGTAGATCGAAGATTACAAGGAACAGGATTGCTGGACGCACACACGCCCAATGCTGGACGAAACAGAACCGTATGGACTGTGGCTTTTGAGGAGGAAATTCTTGCTTGAGATCAGAGAAAACCGTCCACCGGTACACGGGTAGTAACTGCTGAAATTAACACCCATCATCGGCAGGTTTGGAACATGCTTCACGAAAATCAGATGTACTCTTTCCATGTCCAAAGGGTGCATGCATTACACGCCATCCACGTAGGTGGGAGTTCGTCCAGTGGTTACGCGAACCATGCTAATATATCTCGCTTCATGTCTTGTATTCTCTTCAAAGATAAAGCTATGTTTTCCCACGATGGAGTGATGAACACTCACACTCAACATTTGTGGTCTGAGGCAAACCCATATGGAATGTCAACTCGTGCCCATCAGGAACGGTGTTCAGTGAATGTGTGGGCATGAATCGTTGATAATTCTCATTAGACCGTACCTACTACCACAATGCTTAACCGGTTGGGAGTATTGGATATTTTTGAAAGAGATTCTGCCTGAACTACTAGAGACTGTGCCACTGGCTGTTCATCAAAACATGTGGTTTATGCACAACGGTGCTCTAGCACATTTGCTGTGGAGGTGCGAAATTGTCGCAACGCATTCTTTCCGAACAAATGGACGGCAGAGAAGGACCGGTATTTTGGCCACCTCACTCATCCGACTTTAATCACTTAGATTTATTTTTCTGGGGGCATATGAAACAACTAATCTGCGCCACGCCTGTGCGATCAGAGGAGGATTTGGTTGCTCGAATTGTTGCTGCAGCGTGGAGCATTGAGGAAACGGCAGGAATGTTTCAACACGTTCGCAACATCTTTCCCTTCGACGCCGCTGTAACCTTTGCATTGAAGTGGTGGGTTGAAACTTTAAACACCTTTTGCAGTGTCCGTTCTGACAACCATCCTCTTTCAATGTAAACAAAGACTCCCCTCTGTACCTTGCTCCGTACAACTACCTTCTGTATGTAGTCCCGTTATACGATTTGGATCGAGAAATATGGGCCCCTGTTACAGTACGTACAAATATCGTGAATGGAAGAAATATTTTGTTTCACATCCGTCAGTTTAGAACATTGATTGAAGAAAACGTACTGTAGTCGCATTTTTGTGATGTACTAATCGAAATGAATGTGCTAAAACAGTTATGTGTATTATTATTGTTATTATTATTATTATTATTATTAATAATAATAATAATAATAATAATAATAATAATAATAATAATAATAATAATAATAATAATACGTGTTCTTTATTCGTCTGTAGTTCTTGTTCAATTACGGAATGGGAATTTCTTTATTTTCTGTTACTTATCGGCTCGTGCCATACGTATTTTTACATTCTAGAAACGTAAAGTTTCCAATGAGTTCTTGTACAACGACTTTACTAGTACTTTTTGAGGAAGTATGCAACCACACTCAGTAATTTTTACTTCATTCGCCATCTTTTATCTTTGTGTATGAGTACTGACCTGCCACGTAGTATTATTTCCAGGCAGTGAAATGTCCTTTACATGTTGTTGTCCACTCAATTTACGTCATAAAATATCAGGGAATTCCCTGTGCCGCCATTGCACAAATCTGAAAACTGCAAATTTGGATAGAGCAGGTCAGGCCCGTAGCCAGCCCAGAAATTTATGGGGAGGCCCGACCCAATCATATTATTCTTCATCACCATATTATAGTTCATTTGCAAGCCTACCGTGAAGTTTTATGGGGGCCAGCGGAAGTTTAGGGGGGGCCACCCTTGCCCCCCGTGGATACGGGCCTGGAACAGGTTAGGATATTTTTTCGATATCAGGCTGCATCACGTCTACAATCAGTAGTTTGTGCAATATTTAACTCTAAAGTTTGTTTTCCCACGCTTTCGGCAGCCTATAACACGTAAACGACACGCTTTTCGTCCTATGTGTACTGATTTTTTTTCCTCTCAGGAATCACCCCTCTGTTTTTGTACGACGAATTTAGCGCCATACTGTGTAGCGTCATTAGAATCAATTTGACTACACTAACGCGACAAAAGTAAATGTTCTCAAAAACAGCATAAATTTTCTTGGTTACCTGATAATATTACACCACGATATATTCCACATACAGGTGTAAATCACGCCCTCCCCCCTAGTCATTTGAAGACGAATTTAATGTTTCATTCTAAGCGTAGCTTCTCCTGGAATAGCATCCACCCTTCAAGTAACTGCCATCCCTACCACGGTATCTCCTAAATCCGCCCATGCCGTAAAGTTGTCTTCCAAATGATATTAAAAGTTTTATTCCAAAATCCAAAGCATCAGTAAAAGTACCCACACAAGTACGACCCCTAAATTCTTTCAGTAATATCGAAATAATTTTAATCTGAATAAAGTTATACCGAAAAACGTAACATTCACCCTTATTATAATGTCTGGATGGACGGTTGCTAATAATGCAAACTGCATTTCTGTCGATTTCAAATATTGAACTGAAACCGAACAAAACAGTCCTCAAAAAGGGCCCAACAGTTCTTAAACCGAACCGAACCATTGTACAAACTGAACCGAACACTTTACAAACCGAACCGTTTCAAAACCAAACCGAACCGTTCTCAAACCGAACCGTTTCAAAACCGAACCGAACCGAACCGTTTCCAAACCGAACCGAACAGTTCCCAAACCGTACCGAACCGTTCCCAAACCGAACCGAACCGAACCGTTTCGAAACCGAACCGGACCGGTTTTAAGTCCAAACCGATTGATTCGGTTTAGACTACAAACCGAACCGAAACCAGTTAACCGGTTCTTGGAACACCCCTACTTCCTTATAATTATTACCAGACTGCAGTTTCCTTTATCTATTTTTGAATACTATTTTTAAGAAATTGAATTATTATTATTATCATTATTATTATTATTATTATTATTATTATTATTATTATTATTATTATTATTATTATTATTATTATTGCGTCCATGTTCTGTTATTCTTTTAACTGTTAGAGGAAAGGTTCATTTTTTCTACAGTCTCACTTTATCTATAACGGTACTTCGGTATACTTAATGTTTAGTTAACTCAAGAAGAAGCGGATCTTGTTGTATGAAACCTCCATTTCATGTTAGCCTTCGGTGATCATTTAGTACTATTTAGCGAGGTAATTTAACAGAAGTACAATGTTCTTATAGATTATTCGTTGTAGTGTTATAAAGTAGGAAATGATACAAGACACTGTGTTTTCTAAATTAAAGTTTTGGGATCCTCTAGGGCAATTGTTCCAACATTCTTAACAAGCGCCCACATTCTTAAACCCTACATACTTCACGCCCACATCATTCGCGCGTGTCTTTGACCGTTCCTGCAATTTTAGTTGCAGCATTGTATTCTCAAATCATCAGTAATAGCAACAAAAATAATAACAATAATATTAATAATCTATACCGTATATAAAACAATATAAGTGAGTTACTCATTATCAGAGATGTTCACGCTCGCGAGGGTGGCCCTCTCGAGGGCATCCTCACCCTCAAGTTCCCTCGCCCACAATGACGCGAGGGCGAGGGAGCGCGAGGGCGAGGACAAGTTTTGGCTGCGAGGGCGTGGGTGCGCGAGGGCGAGGACAAGTTTTGGCCGCGAGGGCGAGGGTGCGCGAGGGCGAGGACAAGCTTCGATGGCGAGGGTGAGGGTGCGCGAGGGCGAGGAAAAGCTTCGACGAAGAGGGCGAGGGTGCGCGAGGGCGAGGACAAGTTTCGGCAGCGAGGGCGAGGAAAAGCTTCGACGAAGAGGGCAAGGGTGCGCGAGGGCGAGGACAAGTTTCGGCAGGGAGGGCGAGGGTGCGTGAGGGCAAGGACAAGCTTCGATGGCGAGGGTGAGGGTGCGTGAGGGCGAGGAAAAGCTTCGATGAAGAGGGCGAGGGTGCGCGAGGGCGAGGACAAGTTTCGGCAGCGAGGGTGAGGACAAGCTTCTATTGCGGGGGTGAGGGTGAGCGAGGGCGAGGAAAAGCTTCGACGAAGAGGGCGAGGGTGAACGAGGGTGAGGGCCAAGTGTTACTGCGGGAGCGAGGGTGCACGATGGCTAAAGACAACTTCCTTCAGGAGAACGAGGGCACGCGAGGGAGGAGGACAAGCTTCCTTAAAAGCAACTGTTTTGGAGTTTGCTGTTTGACCTCTTTTGGAGAGAGGCAAAATTTAAAATATCATCTGCCATGTCCCCTAGATGAAAAGTTAGTGTCATAGCAAGGTTATACATTAATCGTATTTTTCCTTTCAATTAATTGCAGTGGACAATTTCTCGTGTGTACGTACATAATTATTAAAAATAATAATGCAAATAAGAATAATATTTGATTTTTCCCATGAAAGTTTCCGGGTAGAAATAGCGCTACATTAAGAAGTAAGTTTGCCTCATTGTTGCCCTCCCTGTGCTGGAGACGTTTTAGATAAGAAGTGTATACTACACTGTCATGTTTAACGATTGTTGGTAGACAGACGGACAGTCACTCATGTCATTCAGCAGTAAATGACAAGAGCGCTGATATCTGAACAAACACAATCAATGAGAGAACCTTCAGAATGCAGTAGATCAGATGGAAAAAGACTTGATGGAATGATTTGGTTCATAGATGGCCATTTTGCTCTGGACTCTCTCGGACTCGGGCTCATTTTTTTCAACTGGGCTCTCGCTCATTTATTCCTTTGGGAATCGTGCTCGGGCTCACTTCCCTTAGTTGGACTCGCGGTGACTTATTTCATTGGCGCTCGGGGTAGCGCTTAATTATTGAACCCGAGAACGGTTGAGCGCGAATGCCGAGCTAGCGAGCGTTGAGCTCGTGAGTTTGGATGCTCATGAAATGGGCTGATTAATAGCATACATCTCCTCCAATGTCCACCACTGATGAAGTTGTTACAATTAATCGGAATTTTTAACTTTTCATAGTTTTGTGACAGCCCAAACTATTATCTGAATCGATATTTGTTAAAATAATGTCAGTCACTATTGTATGGATTTTCATTGTTTCTGTTTTTATAATCTACGTGGGTAGAGCTATCATTTAGTTACAAAATAATTAATATGTTTTTTCTTGTCCTTAAATAGAAATATCTGACACGTTAATACTGAAATTTTGTTAAAAGAGCTGCTTTAACAAAATAAATTAACAAGTTCCACAAGACATAAGTTGTTTATGCAGCCGAAATTTGCAACTGTTGACTGATTGCCGTTTAGCGTCCTCTTTCGTCGGCGAGGCTATATGAGAAGTGGGCCTATAGGTTTAATGCGGAATTCGATCCACTGTCGTTCAATGTTCTCCCACTCGGAATTGTCTCCAGGACCCCATGCACCAAAGGTTCGCGTGCAAGCCAGTGAGATAGGATTTGTATGTTGTGTTGTTCAATGATTTTTATTAGGAATAAAATATGTTACAGGATGATATACTGATTGTAAATATTATAGTGCAAGTATTGAACGATTGTGTGGTAAAAGGAGAAATATAAATTTGGACAAATTAAAAAAAAGGCCTGAAAAAAACTGTAGGATATATGAAACATATAAAACTTAGGAAAAGCCACTTCAGCAAAACGAGCAGGATTTTGTTGTGGGTAAACAGTTTAATCATATTATTATTAATTTTGCACAAATGTGCCACACATCATAGCATGGGCGGCGATTAGGGGGGCAAAGGGAACAGTACCCCCCCCCCCACTCATTTGAAATGACCCATTAATGTCGCCATATAGTTTCATTTGGAAATATAAAGTTTTTGTATGTATTAAGGTTCATAGAATGAAAATGGTGCCATAAAATATTTGCCGTTCCGTGAGTACCTATTAGTTGTCTTCCCGTGCAGTTAAGAAAGCTACAGGAGTTGCGTTTTAATTGCCACGAAAAATGGCTCAAAAATTAACCTATCCGAGTGTACTTTCATATTCATTTCTTCTTACAAGGGCTCGATATGTTAGTCAGCCGCTTTGGAACTAATTGAGATAACATTTCGCAGAAAAAGAAGTCCTTCATAAGCAGTGTTTATTTCAGAAACAATGTTCTGGGGGGGGGGGGAGCACACTTAGTATCCCGGGGCGGCACTGCAGGTACTATTCTATTCATTATTATATTATAGACGTATTATTTTGGTCTCCTTCGGGGAGAGACTCTCAGAGCTTCGGGGGGCAGTACCCACCAAAAAACATGTCTGAAAGAAACACTCTTCACAACTTATTCTGTAATTGCACAAAAATCGACAGTTCCTGAAATGTCTTCTTCTTTCTAATAGTAAGGAATATTAAATTTGATTTTTTAAATATCCCTTCAGCAGTCAGACTATATGAGACGTGAACCTACCGATTAACGTAGAATACGAACCGCCAGGAATCGAACCCGGGTCTCCCACGTCAAAGTTGCGGCATTGTTTTGCAGTGTAATATACGGGTTCAGGGGTGTACATATACAATTTTGTATATACCGGTACAATTAAATTTAGTGAATTCAACATAATTCTAGGTTTTAGGATTATTTGGGATAACTGGAGTGTGGAGTGATTCTAAGTATTATTGAAATGAAATGAAATGAAATCTTTAAGTTTAACGTCCCATGGTTATGCCGGTTAGGCTAAAGGAGACGGTGATAATAAGAAATGAGTGAAATGGTGGAATGGATAAAGTGGGAGGAAACGGGAGAACCCCGAGAAAACCCACGAGCACGGCGTTTGTCCACCACAAAGTCCACACGGCGCGAGCTGGGATCGAACCAGGGACCCCAAGCACCGGAGGTGAATTACTGAGCCACCGCGCCCCCTTAAATATTGTTGAGTTTTGATATATTCCAAGAAAGTGAAAACTGCACCTAATGGCAATAAACATGTTTCGGGAAGCTGCAAAAGTATTTCTTTAAATGTCCAAGTGAGAGAAACAAGAGAGAGGAAAAAATATTGCAAAACTAGAAATGACCATTTTAACGTCAGCAAATTTGCAGTGCAACGTAATCTACATACTCTTTTTAGTAGAGGCAAATAATGGACAGTACTAACGGTGACAGAACATTTATGATAATGAGGTAAGTATTAAGATGGTATCTTAGATGCTGACAAATTACATTTCTTTTCAAATGTTTCCTTTATAGTATTAACCATTGGTAAATGTCCTCTGTGTTGTATTGTTATTGTTTGGTTTCTCACACTCTTCATCAGCCAATTAACATGAAACGAGACTTAAAAGTTAACATGGTATCTAAGCAACATGACCAAGCGGGGGATCAAACTCCGGTCTCCCGCACCACTTAGCCAAAAGGGAGGGAGTTAGGCTGTATTTTGTGTAATTTAATATATCCATATTTAAAAACGTTCTGTGTTTAGAAGGAAAAGAATGTAACTAACAGGTGAACAGAATATTTTTTTTCAAAGTGTAAAAAAATAAAACTGTTGGGTGTCACACTATTCTTTGTTCGTGGAATTTTCCAATGACTCGTTTGAGTTCAGAGGTACTTGTTTGTGTCGCTTCCCATCTCAGGTAGAAATATCTTAATAGTAGCTAGCAGGGATTTGCAGAGGTTTATGCCTTTGTCGGAAATATTTTTAGCGATCTGATTCACATCTCTGCAATTCATTCTTCAATAGTGAGACAGACTACCAAATGTGTCACTTTGAGGACAATTCAATTCCTAGAATTTGCCAAGACCAAAGAATTCTGTGAATACAAGTGCTTCGTTTAAAAGTGCGTCCAAGCCTAAAATCATGTGATGCTTGTTTGAATACAGAAATTTCAACAATTAGATATTCATTTGAAAAGAAAGCTCGTTCCTATTTTGTTGGATGGAAACAGATACGTTGATCATAAACCACAAAGCAATGAAGGAAAAGAAGGGTTATATTTAACTATGTGAAGCTGTCATACATAACAGAGTAAACCTTCGAAGAGGTCTCGCGTTCAATTCTGACTATGAATTTTTTTCCTAGTCCTACCAGTTTACCATTGTTTTAGGTACATCCGTCTTTTCAATTTCCATCTCATCCCGTTCTATTCTGAGAAGTGCAGCCAATGAGTTATTAATTGGATGGCACCAACACGGCATACAACGGCAAATTTTACAAACAGGCTGACAGATTGGGTTTATCTATTTAGAAATAGATCTTAATATTAAACCAGTTGAGAATGCTCGAATAGCATTGCCAGAACAAACTTGAATTAATTTTCTTCGAAATTTATATGAAATTGTATATTAAATGTATTTGATTAAATTCAATAGATAATTCAATATATATAATTATATTAATATAAATTATAATCGTAATAAAGTAATTAGAAAAATATCATACAAATTGTAGGCAATTAATTAAATGAAAAATATGAAAAATATGTAGCTATTTAAATTATTTAAAAGTTTAAATTGAAATAACTAATGACGCAATAATTTTTCGATCAGTAACTAGTATTGGTATTAAAGTGACGCTAAAAATGCCTCACTTCTTTTAGATATTTTTTGATGCTCCATCGAATGGGGGGCTCAAAATTGAAAAAATTGCAAATAACACACACACCAGGGGCGATCGGGACAGTCCCCCCGCAGAAGAGGAAACTTTCTTATTTTACATATATGAATAAAACCCATCCCAGAGTTTAGAGCCCTTAAAAGTAGCAGTATGACAACCCCCCCCCCCAGAAGTCGGTCCTGGATCCGCCCCTGACACAAACACACACAGACAGAGAGAAAGATATATAGAATTCAATAACGAACTTTTTAAATGAATTAAATGTAGACACCGTAAATTGATAACACTTAGTGTAATCCACTTCATCCAAGTCAGTTATTAGTTGATCGATAAATTTAATTGATCTTAAATTAGGATTACCTTATAAATCACTACTGTTAATGGTTTAATTGAATTGTCAAACTATCTAGGCCAGCCCACAAACTGTTTTTAATTGAAATCCTATCCGTTTTCCAAGTACCCAGTTACAAAACTATTAAGTCAATACTGAAAACTAAAAACGAAAATATTTATTGCAATTAAACGATTAACACGATTGGTATTATTGGACGGGAGCACGTTGGCTCAGTGCTACAGCCAATCTCTGGTTTCAGGGGTCACTCGTTCGATCCCAGGCCAAGTGGGTTCGTGGAGGACGATAGCGCATACTTGGGTTTTCTCGGGATTTTCCCGTTTCCTCCCGTTTTCTCATTCCACCTATTCTTTCATCATCATTCACTTGCAATTCCATCAGTCTCCTTTAGCCATCGATGGCATAACCGTTGGATGTTAAACTAAAGATTTATTTTTATTTTATTTTATTTATTTATTTTTTTTTTAAATTGGTATCTTTGAAAGCGTTTTTAACCCTTATCCGGGCAAGACATTTTTGTAACGCAAACGGGCAACCGGGGCCTGTGAGGCCCAGTATATATTTTAAGTGCAGAATACACAAAATCAATGCCTATTGTCACTTACTGTTCAGACTAGTCTAGAATGTATCGGTATATATTTTTGTCAAGTAGCGAAACTTCGTGTCACGCTTTTGTAAGCCGACCAAGCAGAATAGCAAATCCGGTCCAGACATTTTTGTAACGTAAACGGGCAACCGGGGCCTGTCAGGCCCAGTATATATTTTAAGTGCAGAACACCCAAATTCAATGTCTGTTGCCGCATACTGTTCCGACTAAAGGTTACAATAGTCACGTGTTCAATATATAATTATGTGACAATTTGATCTAATATTTGACAGGAATTTCACTAAAGTGTTACGGGGCCTCCTAGGCCCCGGTTGCCCGGTTACGTCAGGAAAAGATTTTCAAATTTAAAAAAAAAATTACCAACTCGATATGTTCATGATTTTAACTTCGACGAAAGATAGAAGAATTCAGTATTTTATGTCTTCGAAATATGTATGGTTATTGAGAAATTTTAGAAAAATGAAGCTACTGGGCCTGGGAGGCCCCGGTTGCCCGGATATAGTGTAAGAATATGCAGCGCAGTCTTGAAAAGGGAGACTATTTTGGGCGTCCAGCAGGCTTCTTTCTGTGATCTGTTACCCTTATCGACGTTTTTATTATTATTATTTTTTTCGCTAAATAGGATATTAAAATAGAATGATTTGGTTCTATATCGCAAGTTTTAAAGCTCCCTGACAACTGATATTTAGTCAGCAAAGCATAGGAAAACTTAGAAATAAAGAAGCAAAACTACCTGAAGTATTCGGCTATGGTTCATCTAATCATGGGCGTCGTAACGAGGGGCTTGGGTGGTCGCGTTACTCCCAGATTTTCGTCACACGTATGTAAGCAAACTAAGAAAATAAAAGCATATATTCAGGGGTGTATTCGAGAGTATACGAAGGTGTATTGCTCAATCTTAGTCATTTGCGCATACTTTCTGCTTCAAGGCGTGTAGTACTATATTCAAAACTAGCATATATATATAACCTGTGAAATTTTTAAGACTAGCGTATACTCTGTGAAAATTTTAAGACTATGGTGTACGCCGTGTGAAATTTTAGGACTTGAGCAGGAAGTTTTTGATAGTCTATTATTGCAACACAGCCCCTTCCCGCTGCAGCCCCTAGTTATTCACCTCTACTTTCTAAACATTTTCTATATATTTTACATCCCTGGAGTTGGTGGCCCCGCATCGTGGAGGTTGTGGGGACATTATCTAAGCCTTTGGTCAAGTGACCTTACATTTGGACCTGTCAAGTGACCTTACATTTACATAGATTACTATTGAGATAAGTGGGTAAAACTGTATTCAGGTTTACACCTATAATTTCATGATTCTTTGTGTTCATCCTCCCGAAGGGGAACTTTCGAAGATGTCCTCAATTCTAACTATAGAGAAACGTTCTCACACAACAGAATAAACATAATTTCAAACCGTTCATGGTCTATATTTAGAAAAAAAATAGCACTCTACTAACGTAATTTGCTGTTTTGGAAAATATAAGTTTTACTTAGGAATATCTGGGAATCAGTCGATCTGTCTGTACTCTGACGTATTAGAGTTAATGTCCCTTTATAATTCATCACCGATGCCCAGGCACACGTTGACACTATACTAACTTCCTTTGTATATTACAATATCATTAACTTTCAGTAATCACCGGTAATCGACCTATAAGCAGAGTCGAAGTCTAAGAGGGAGTTATTGAAAATGTTTAATTATCCTAATTTTTATGTAAATATTTCACTTTAGAATATTAACGTTTAAATACTCCTCTCCCCCATACAACCATTACACACGCTAATACTATGTAACAAGCAGTAACGACTACATATTATCAGGTGCAACATTTAATCAATCAACATATAACATATAAAGCTTATAAAATTTTAATTAGTCAGCTGGATTACATCTTATGAAAAAAGTTGAATAATTTCCACCTTATATGTTAGTTGTTTGACGTAACGTAAGCATGAAGGTAAGCTTAGATCTTTGTTCGAAATTCATATTGAAATGATATTCGCAAAGAATCTTCAGTGGGCTGAATCTCTCGTTCCAGGTTGGCTACAAGACTGCAATAATCGTAGGACGTAAAAATGAAGATTTTATTCCCGTCAGAATTTTTAAACTATCCTATCTCTTCAAGCCAATAATTGTCTGTTTTGCATTATTACTTTTCTACCACAGAGCAAAATAATTCAGTCACTCTACTCCTGTTTTAATGATGTATGGCAGCGTGTAACAAATTGTTACGAGGTCCTGGGCAAGAAAAGTTTGTGATCGCCCTTTCAGTTTCTAATTGCTAATTATAATAAAATTTTTGGAAATCAATTAATCTACACATTTAATTATTTGTGCTAAAGAAAATTAAGGTTTGTTCTCTTACTTTCCCGTTCCACCATTTCTTTCATCATCATTCACTTGCAATTTCATACATCTCCTTTAGCAGTTACATAACTCTGGGGCGCTAAGCTAAAGATTTCATCTTTTCTTTCATTACTACAATCTTAAAGTTTGCACGTATTAAAGTTTGCACGACATTATTAATTGTTGAATTGGTGGATTTATAAAAGTCAGTGCTAAATTATTTTAGGCTCGATAAAATCTTTCCAAGGCCCCTGGAGGCGCTAAGCTCTGAGCGTGCCATTTAGGGAGGAACGGTGTCTCAGCGATAGAGAAATTACCTTTGTTCGAAGGGTCGCATGTTCGATTCCCGTCCAAGTAAGTTCGTGGTGGAGGACATCGTGTTCGTGGGTTTTATGGGGATTCTCCAGTTTCCTACCACATTCTCATTCAACTATTTCTTTCATCATTCACGTCTGTCTCCTTTAGCATTTAGCTTGCATAATCGTGGGATCTTAAACTTAAGATTTCATTTTTCATTTGCCTTTACGTATTTGTAGTGTAAGGAATCCTTGAGACAACGTTTGAAAGATATCATTTCATAATTGTGGGAATTACTGAAAATAAACTTTCCAACAATGATAGCTGCCAAAAATGAACCAAGACCAAAGTGATAAAGTGCACAAATTGGCCCCTAGGGTAGTTTCTTAAGACAAAGTTTCATATTTATGGCATGAAAAAAAATTAAAAATTTTAACATTGTTAAGGTAGGACAAATGTATCTCTATTAGTGGTGATTATTAACAATATTTGAGCATCGAAATTAACCTTACAAGCACATTGACACATTTCAGTTTATATTTTAAAATACCAATTAACTTAGATTCACATTCAAATCAATTAAGTCATTCATGTTATAGGTTAGAGTGGGTATATATTTCCGAATGATAATTCAACAATAGTGTTCTGATGTATTTTATTTGTTTGCTGACGGAGTTTCAAAATTAAGCTCTTTAAATCTTTCCCTTTGAATTTGTTCAAATTCCTCAGTTACGCTACATACATCAGGGATGGCCAACGTGTTGACTGTCAAATTTTGACAGATAGTCCGTGGCAGTCACTCTACCGCCACTCATCAAACCTTGATTTCACCCTCACCCTCATGAGAGCCGCCCTTGTGTGGCTGAATACTTATGTTTGCATCGTAGTTCAAGGAACATTTTGAAGGAAAGGCATTGGATACTGTTGATAAATGATGTAAACGTCACTATCGACCGAGATCTCCATTGTAACAGTTGTTCCATTTTAGGTGTTCCACAGTAAGTTATACGATGATATGTTTACTTTCCTTTCTTTAGGAGTATGTTAAGCAAGGGCGGATCCAGGACGGACTTCTGGTGGGGGTGGTGGGTTGTAATACTGCTACTTAGAGCTACTTTTAAGAGCTCCAAACTCTGGAATGCATTTTATTTGTATATATAAAATAAAGAAGTTTCTTCTTCTGGGGGGGAGCGATCGCCCCCCTGGATCCGCCACTGACGATAAGGAAATAATTCAACAAATAGGTTGAATAATTGATGCTCTGATCCTCACGAAGGAGGCCCTCTCGAGGCCTCCTCACCCTCAATTACCCTCGCCCTCAATGATATGAGGGCGAGGAAAAGTTTTGAGCACGAAGGCGAGGGCGAGCGAGGATAATGGACAACTCCTATCGCGAGGGCGAGGGTGTGCGAGGGCGAGAACGAGCTTCGATGATGAGGGTGAGGGTGCGCGAGGGCGAGGAAAAGCTTCGACGAAAAGGGCGAGGATGTGCGAGGGCGAGGAGAAGCTTCGACAGCGAGGGTGAGGGCGCGCGAGGGCGAGGACAAGTTTCGGCAGCGAGGGCGAGGGTGCGCGAGGACGAGGACAAACTTCGATGGCGAGGGTGAGGGTGCGCGAGGGCGAGGACAAGCTTCGATGGCGAGGGTGAGGGTGCGCGAGGGCGAGGACAAGTTTTGGCCGCGAGGGCGAGCGTTCGCGAGGGCGAGGACAAGCTTCGACGGCGAGGGCGAGGGTGCGCGAGGGCGAGGACAAGTTTCGACAGCGAGGGTGAGGGCGCGCGAGGGCGATGGACAATTCCATTCGCGAGGGCGAGGGTGAACGAAGGTGAGGGCCAACTGCTACTGCGAGGGCGAGGGTGAGTGAGGTCGAAGTAAAATGAAGATCTATGCTCATTATCGACCAAGCCATAATACTATAATTAGCAAGAATACTCTTTTTGACGAAAGCAAGTGATAAAGAAGGGTTTTTGGAAATATGTATCCTTAGGGGCGTAAATAGGATAGTGTATCTTGCTAATCCCTGAAGTAAGGAAGATGAAACTAGGCATATAAATTAACCATTAAAAATAACTGAATATGTTTCTCACAGTTTCTGAAAATTCCGCACCTAAACAAGAAAGGAGTAATTCGTATAACATTAATTTTTCAATTGTATTTTGTTTCATTTATTTTTAGAAAATTATAAATGTAAGAATTCTTTATATTGGAGACTTGCAATTTCAAAATTAAACTCAATTAAAAACAACCCAATACATGTTTAGCTTTTCCGAAAATTCTGTCCTAAGAGAAGGATGGAGGATAGTGTCTACCTATTAAAATTTCTGCATTTGCTTACGTTTGAGGTATGAAATTTGGCTTTGATTTCTTAACTAAAATAATTGAACGTATGTTTCCGGAAATTCCCCTCTTAAAGATGGAGAAAAGAGACAATTTCTATATTATTAAAATTTACCACTATTTATTCAGAAAATGTCATGAAATGTGAAATTCGCTTAAATTCGAAATGTGAAATTTGGTATACCAACTCTGAACTAAAAATAATGGAATACGTATTTCAGAGTTTTCGAAATTCTCCTTTTAAGCAGAAGGAGGGAGGAATTAATTTACTTATTTCTCGGCATTCAAATCGGCGCTCTCTCATCATCATAGAATGAACGAGGAGAATTACTGAACATGTTTAGAAATACTCTAGAGCATGGTTTCATCATATCACTGTCACTGAAACGCGTATCCTAAGGGGAGGGGTCAACGTCTAAAATATTTTCTAAAAATACAGTATCTTACAAATCTCTCATGTATGAAGATGAAATTTATTATAAAAACCAAGTAGACACGGAACCCAGCGTTCTAGGAAATTCCACTTCCGTCTCATCTCATGAAAAATGATTGAGAATTTTAGAACATAGTTAACACTTGGCTGAAGCCATTTTTTACCATGTCAGTTTCATTAAAATTCGTATCCTAAGAGGGTGGAGCAGTTAATATATACGGCGGAAATTAAATATCTTTCAAGCCAAGGAGATGAAACTAGATATATAAACTTTTTACTTAACGAGGTCACCATGTGGACATGCCCCAGCGTTTTCGAAAATTCTGCTTCCAAAAGAGGTTACAGGGTGGCAAAGTGTTTGAAACGTCTGAAATGAATTTTAAAAAATATTTAGCACGTGGGACATTTCTATTTTATCCACTTACTTTGAAAAGAAGAATCGTAAAAGCAGAAGAGAATTTCGATTTCTTGCAAAGAATAAATACTGAATCATATGAAACACATTTTTGAACATGGTCGACCTAGGGATTTTATTTCACTTTTGTTCAAACAAGTTACATAACGGGGATAGGGTTATCAAATATAATTTTAAAATATTTCCCATAAACCTATTCTACCCGTACGAAGAACGGACTTGCATATAATAATAGTAAATAATAATAACCATATTCTCACAAATTTATATTTATTTCCAGCAAGACACCTGCATAGCATTGTAGTGCAGTCGAATATTATATTTTACCAGTTTTGTCCTTAATGAAACCACAGTTCTTACACAATAGTTATTTCGTTTTTAAATGATATTTAATTTAATGTTTGTTACAACATTCGTAATATTTGTAATTTTAAATTTAGTTCTGTCAGAGACTCGCACCCCTAGATTAGGAGCCACTGCTCTAGGGACTACCTAGAAACTTTGAATTTACACCTACATAGGATTTGTGATGTCGGGTACCACTAAGAAAAATTTTTGAAAATTCACGAAAAGAGGAGGAATTGGGGTAAGAGTTATTTTAATAAGATACCCTTATCTCCGAAATGTATAGGACTGGAAACAAAATTTGGTATTTGGATTTCCAATTTAAACTAATTTAACACGTGCTTCAGCATTTCTTTTATATCTTAGTAATAAAGGGGAAGGAAAAGGTGAGAATAGGAATTATTATAATAGCTTATCGGTATCTCAGAATCTCTGAAAGTTTCAAACATGAAATTTGGCTTTAGGACTTCTCATTTAAAACAAAATCTCTTAAAGACAGTAAACAGGACCACCCAATATTTTTCAATTAAAATTGAAACCAGAAGTTGTAGTAGATATCTACCACTTAGTGTTATAGACTAGTGATTAGAGTGGAGATGGAATATATTCTAGGGATGCTTAATCGAGTACAAAAACCGTGCCTATCTATTGCCGTTTGTCATATACAGTCTTGTTCAAGAAAACTTTGCCACTCACCTCTCTTTGAAAAGGCCTGTAGTCTTACCTACAGTTAGAATTAAATCAAATAAATGTAAATTTTGTTTGGTCGATTAAGAAGTTTGTTTAGAGCCACAGCATTATAATTTCCTTTTGCGGTTGCAAGAATATCATCTTTCATAGCAGGGTGGGTGGTCAAGATTTCTTGAACAAGACTGTACAACGATGAACGTTGAAACCGGAAGTGGTTGATTTCTAATAATTACCTCTTCTCGCTGTCTCTTATAGGTCATGTTCTATGTATATTACATTGAAACTGGAAGTCATATTGGATTACCAGGCTGTCTATCGGTCACGAAAGGGATTTTAAAAAGTCACGAAATCAGAAAACGGTCATGAAAGTCAGGAAATTTTGCTTTCGGGTCACGATTCATTTTAACTGTACAAATATAAGTACATACTGGAAACTGTTGTTCTATAAAATGTCAAAAGTCACCACCAAAAACGTCTATGGTTTTAGACGCTACCAAATCACAAGTAAAGCACGCTTCTATCAGTGCATGAAAATTGGCCCTTAATTCGCACTCAAATTCGCTTTTGAGAATGTTGCTGAATTTAATGGTTTGTTAAAGAAAACGTCATGAAATTTCATTTTGAAATTATAGTAGAGACACTGTCATTTCTGATTTTATTAGAGTGTTATGGATACACAAAATGTATTCTTGAGATGCTCAGTCGATTGTCGAAAACAGCTTCTCGCTATCTATTACAGCTTTTGCTCCACAGTAATGAAAAGTAAACCGAAAATTGTTGATTTCTACCGCTTCTAGTTTTATCGAAGTGTTAAGGATAGAAATGAAAGGTGTTCTTGGAATCTTTTAGTCGATTTCCCAAAACTGCTTCTCGCTATATATTACCGTTTGTTTTTTTTCGTTCAATGTTAAAGCGGGAACTAGTTTATTTCTGCCAATACAGTATTAAGGATGGAGTTGAAAGGTATTCTTCGGATGCTAAATCGACTGCTGGAAATCGTTTCTTCGTTTCTTACCCTTTTTGGTTAACAGGATCAACGTTAAAAGCAAAAATTGTTGATTTCTACCACTCCTGGTTTCTGATTCACAACCTCCTGGTTTATGATCCTCTACTAACGAACTCTTTCGAGATAATAACTCTAGCTATCAACTGCAAAAAACAGAAGTCTAATTCAGTTTGGTTCAAGAGTTTCGTGCGGAGTAACGGGCGGGATGGACCAAAGTACTAACTGTAAAATATTATTATAAATCTTACTCTGTAATCCCGATAATTAGATACATATTTCAGCGTTTTTGATTGTGAACTAGAAGGGAAGAAAAGGGTTTGGAAGAGAATAGAGGTGGATATTACAATTATTATTATACTAAGATGTATATATCTCGGGATCCCGTAAAGTTGAAGACATGAAACGTGGTATTTGAACTGAAATTGGTATGCTTCCAGATATATAAAGTGCAAGGCCATAGGCCGAACAAACATGGTGGCCTGGGAGCAAAGCCCCCAGGTATTTCAACTGAAATTCAGTATACTTGCAAGTATGTGAGGTGCGAGGCCGTAAGCCGAGCCAACACTGATGATCGCAGGTTTGAGATGCAAAGCGTGAGACCGAACAAATTTGCGGGTCTGAGGCCAAAGCCTTCAGCGAGACGAAGCCTTATATTGAATAAACTCTGATGAAGACACTAAGGAGGCTCACACAATATTTTCTTAATTAATTATGAAATAGGAAGTATTAGTAGATTTATGCCACTTCCGGTGTTAGTAGAGGGATTGGATTGGTTACACAATTATATTCTTGGGATGCTTAATTGATTGCAGAAAACTGCGTCTTGCTACCTACTTCCGTATAGAGGTTGATATCTACCAGTTCCAGTTTTAGTAGAGGGTAAAGGATGAAGATGAAGTGTATTCTTAGTCGATTGTAGAAAACCGGCTTACTGTTTCTGCTCTGCAATGATCAACGTTAAAACCGGAAAGGGTTGATGTCTACCACTTCCGGTTTTAGTATATGGTTTAAGAATGGAGATGAAAACGGACGGTTAATCGATTATGGAAAACAGCGTTTTGTTATCTATTACAGTTTTTCTTCCATAGCAATCAACGTTAAAAACAGGAAACAGTAAATCGCTACTAGTTCCTGTTTAAGTTGTAGGTTAAAAACAGAGATAATAAGCATTCTTAGGACGCTTAATCGGTTTTCAGAAACAGCTTCTAGCTTTCTACTAACGTCTTTTGCTCTACAGTGATCAATCTTAAACCGGAAGTCCGTGATTTGTGCCACTTCCAGTTCAAGAGTCACCTCCATTAATTTTAAAAAATTTTTTCCTACATAATTATGTAACACTTGGTTTAATTCCAAGTAAACTTGATACATATATGTCTTACAATCTAGAAAAAAATACTCGGGAGGGTAAGGAACCCCTAGCATCCCAAGGAGTGGGGATGGGAGAGCTGACATTTTAAAAATAATTGTAATAATCGATATTCGTGTTGATCGTGTTGATATTCGATATCCATAGTTTTCGGGTCAGTCGCTGATATGGATAATGACTGTTTCCATGCCGTTGAAGTTCATCCCTGAAGAATCGGGAAGAGTGACATTTTAAAAGTAATCGAAAATGACGGATATTAAAGGCGAATCAATAGTTCTCATTAGTGCTAAGACGAATAGTGGTACTTTTGACACAATTTAAAAAGAAGTTATAATGCAAGTTTTGAATTTAGTTAATGTAAACTTATGCATTAAGAAAAACTAAACTATTTGGCATCCAAAGTTGTAGGTGCGACTGTAAAGTTTATTATTATTATTATTATTATTATTATTATTATTATTATTATTATTATTATTATTATTATTATTATTATTATTATTATTATTATTTTAAAGTATACTTTTTAAATAGCATCACGACATAGGAGGGAGAGAGAGTGAGAGATTTCTGACCTTTTCAACATATTCTTAAACGTTTATAAAGATTTTGTTAAGATTTTCTTATAATTTTAATTTATGTTTGTTTCTTATATATCTACACAACTTGTAAGATGTAAATAGAACTTAATTTTGAAGAGACTCGAAAATGGTGACGCCATTTCCGTTGTTCTAGCAGCTAGCACGCGCGCCTTTCGTGCACGTAGTCACACGTTCGATTCCCAGTGGGAGTCTCTTACAAAATTTGGACGATTACT
The DNA here is from genome assembly GCF_964235325.1 of Thermobia domestica. Taxonomy (NCBI): domain Eukaryota; kingdom Metazoa; phylum Arthropoda; class Insecta; order Zygentoma; family Lepismatidae; genus Thermobia; species Thermobia domestica. The sequence goes on along the minus strand of NC_137469.1, from coordinate 140,548,530 downwards.
GTGTTTGAATTTCATCATAATCTTTGAGTCTACGTCTCATATAACCTCGATGCAGAAAGGGAATACTAAACTTAAATAATTAACTAACTAGAAACCGATGAGAGTACAAAACTCAAGGTTTCGGTAGAAAACTAGCACAAAAATTTGGAATAGAAAAAGTAACAAGTATCCAGTTGGAGGGGGAGAGAAAAGGTGGGAACTCGGACATAAGACCATAAAACACATTATTGAAATGGCAGTCAGTGATGATTATAGAGGTGGCTCTTGGGCCTAGAGCTTCGAAATTCCCTCTAGAGTATTTCCTCGAGCGTGCTCAATCTGAGTTACCAGAATTTTCGCAGTACTATATTCACCCATCGTTTATTCAATCCCCCTGCGCTGGAAAATCTGAAATGAACATTATCTCCTGTTCATGCTCAATATGAATTACATGTATTTTTGGAGTACTGCTTTTCATCTCTAGTGTAATGAAATTCCTCCACAAGAAAATCTGTAATTAACACTCAGCCACGTAGCCAAGGGGGGAAGGGGTCCGAGGGGGACCTCCGGACCCCCCTTCGAGACCATAAATGAAAAAATTAAGGAAGGATAAAAAAAATGAAATGACAAAAAAAAGAATCAGCGTTAAAAATTGAAAAGACAGGGAGCTTTTGCTTACTCTTTCTTATGAGGAAATTTGTATTACTTGCAATATAGTGGCGAGGTATTCTGGAAGAGTCAGGGAATTTGAAATTTCAAGAAAAGTTATGCAATTCTCAGAATTCCTGCTACTAGTCAGGGAGATTTCAAGCTTTCGAAAGCATAAATGCCGTTGTGTAACAGCGTGGACATTTTTAATCATAACTTTCCTTGCAGTATCAAACATGCTATTTCAAGGACAATTTTCTGTTGCTCCTTTAACCTGTCATTTGGAACCGACAGTAGTTAACGCAATAATAAAAACAAAAAATTATGTTGAAAGAAAGTTCTGTTAGCATTTGATTCAACAGAGAAAGGAACGAATATATTGTAAAACTAGTTGAATATACACGTGCTTCGCACAGGGGCTATATTTGGAAGTCAACACCTGTGGGAGTATCACCATTGATCTCAGCGACCGCGAAAACTATGGATTTGATACTAATATCGTTCATTTTGGACTTTTTTTTTTTTAACATATCTCGGTATTGTGAGGTGCTAGGTGGCCAGAGCCGAAGCTACTATTTACCTAACGACACCAACACAATAAAAAAAAAAAAAATGTTGAAGGTGAGTGGCTGGGAATATTTAATTAACTGAAGATTTACATAAAATGCAAATATCAAAAATACTATAAACGTAGTTATTTATTCCCTCTTGGAGATTTGATTCTCTCCAGTTAGGGCCGCCACTCCCTTATGAATTCGGTAGAGCAAATATTAATTCTATCTGTAGAACAGCAGATCTCAGGGCCATCTGCATAACAACCATGTTCAAGGATGCTATAAATAGTGAGTCTGTAATAAGTTTCAAAGTTATGTTAAAAAAAAAAAACAATCTATAATTTAAATTTTACAGGTAGCAGCCTGTAAATGATCTCACTATTTCATGGTTGTTAGTTGTTCTTTTGGGCAGTATTCTCTCTCTGAGCCCCATGCAGAGAGATGGTCAACATACACAATCAAGGAGATACTGTCTCCGTGAATCACACTCCTGAAACAAAATTGACATTAGTGCAGGTACTCACCCTACAGCAATTGAATACACTGTTGTTCCGGTAAGAGTTGACAGATTTATTTTCCATGACGAAAACAGGCATCTCAACCATAGTAGATGAGATAATATCACTCATTATACACAAATTCTTATCACCTTTTTAGTGCACTATCACATGAACACTTTACTTGTAAATGATATATATTTGATATTTAACACACTTAAAAAAAAAATAAATGAATGAGAATAAACTGATAACTTGAAAAGGTCTGTCTGACCTTTAAAAATAAAAAAAAAACTTTATAGAAAATATTTATACAATTATTTTATCTCCTCATAATTATCTAGTTTCTCGTCTCTAACAGTTCTAGAGGAGAGATGTATTAAAATGTCGAAGCAACATATTTCACTATTATTTGTTACTTAAACCACAGAGTGAAGATAAAAAAAAATAAAGAGAATTTTAAATTCTGACGCACTGTTCCAAAATGTTACTCGACGTACTCAAAGTTCCAATTCACTGACACAGTCTCCTCCAAGATGATCATTCCACCACGTGAAAATGTTCTGCTAGAAGATAAGGTACACTGAATGTGAAGCATTCTATAAAGGAATGTTCAGTAGCTCCAATTTCAAACAAGCAAATGGTTACTTGTAAGCCTTGTGCTAAAACGTCCAAGGACAGGCTCAGTATAATGGCGTTACTGGCCTCTATGTTGTATCTCTATTTGAGATATGTAACGCTATATAGATTTCTCCCATATTGGGGAAACTGCAATTGTCCCATATTAACTCTGGGGTTGTGAAGAGATTTTAAAGTAAATGATCTCCACTGAGAGTCCTAAGCACTCAGAGATTGATGAATGTTAAGAATGATTAGAATTTAAATTTCCATTATCACTGAAGAGAATAGCACCACTGACGTATAATTAAAATAGGTTAAGTTATACACTGTTTGTCACTGTACTATTTCATGTTCTTCGAGGAATTTTTTACAACTCACTCGCGATACTGTAGTTCACAGGACAAATCCCGGGGAACCGAAATTGTTCTCACCGCGTCCTGGGTCTTGAACTCCGTACTGGAAGTCGGATGACTCCCTTTAACACTGCAAAACTACCTCTTGTTACTTTACGAGTCTAGCTTCAACTGCCTCGTTCTCCACGGAAAACGAGTATATGTTTCGGGCAAAACACAGGAAACGAAGAAACTCGCTTCTTCCACCACCCTTTGACAAAGGGTTCATGCCTTGCGGCGAATATTGCGGGTGGTCTCCCGTGTCAATGCCCTTCTTCCAGCTACCATCCGTAGCCAACTTTACCTTTCTTGGCTGATACGTGCTGCCCCTCCCTGATAGCGGACAACACGGAAGCTTGTTGCTCACAGCAGAAACTATGGATGATTTCCGCCTACTTTTGTTTTCCTTTGCTAGTTACATATGAATGAAATACAGAAACATATGATATTACACATAAAAATAAAGTTTAACATACAAAGATTACATATATATACAATTTATTAACTGTCATCTCCCTCAGAAGCAGCATTCTATCCCAATACTGTGGCAGTCGTTCAAACCGTCTGCTTACTAATGCAGCCATGCTTTCTTGGAGAGAGATTGAAGGAAACATCTTTGATAATTATTTAAATTTCACAAAACAAGATCTAAATGTCTTGCTCGATAAGGGAAACACGTTGTTTAAAAATAAACAGAATTTTATGCGGTCTTTCCAAGAACGATTATAGCTTAGTACGTAAATATTAATATTAAACACAGAAAATGAGTCAAATTAAAGTATACATTTTCAAATTTGTGTTGCCTACTGGGAACCTAGCAAGAGGCTCGCTAGCCAGGTTACTGGTTTTTGGTGAACAAGGGGGGAGGAAGAGACGCTGACGCTGGATGCAGTGGAAGTCACACGTATAGAAACCAATATTTTCACATGTAGACGTGAAAAAGTTTATGGCATTTTAAACAATACGAGCTCCATGTTTCAACACATTGTATCAAACCCAGTGTAAATTCACCAACGGAAGTCTTTAGGCTACTTCCTGGGTATACGATACTTATTTAGTTTCTATCCTGGGTGTTTCTTTCCGTGTTGAGTTGAGATAGACCTCCCAACCTGTAGTATAGGCGACAGTCAGTCGGGAAAGAAAAAAAAACTTTTCCCAGCACTAGCTCTCATCCAAGCGTTCTGAAAATCAAGTATGAAACTTATAGATTCTGCTCATTTCCTCTTTAATTAATCCTTCATCTCTGATTTTATATTCATTTTCTTCCAGCATCCCCTGTTAGTTATGCATTATGCAACAATGACGTAATTATATGCAACCCATTAGTACATTATATAAGCTTATAAATGGAGTAAAACACAATGAAATAAATACGATATATTACACTATTGTATTAATATTTACGTACTATGCTAGGTGTTTCACACATCAATACTAATAATATCCAATAAATATGCACAGAATATGCTAATATTAAGCAAATAATTAAATCACAAATTATCCTATTTACATATACATATGCAAATGTGCCCCTCATCTGCATTTTGATATGCAGATGATGTAGACGGGCATCGGCCCTCTACATAAATTTCCCCCCTATGATTCTAGGTGCTGTACTTTCTAGTACAGGACGTAGATCATACGGAGGGCACATTTTCGTTCCTGAAATATTAGAATTTCACAATACATCCAAGGTTAAAAAAAAAACAATATAAAACACTGTTAAACACACAATAAACATAATAAATGCAAATCAATAATCAAAAGCTAAATAAGAGAATTCAGAGTTCCCTGAATTACATGAAAATAAATGACATAAGTTCCCATTTGAATCTAACATTCTTCTTTAGCAGTTGGAACAACGGATGGAGAACTTCCGAGTACTTCCTACTAAAGCAACGATAATACCGGCAGTAGCCAATGAAGGAACGCAGTTCCTTGACGTTCCGTGGTGTCCTAAAATCTAACACCGCCTTCACTTTCGCCGGATCTTTACCGATACCGGATTGCGAAAGATGGAAACCAAGTATGTTAAGTGATTTTCTCGCAAAATTACACTTTTCAGCCTGAGAGTTAGGCCGCCCGCAGTGAGTAAACCCAACACTCTGTCGAGGTGTACCAAATGATCTTCGAAGCTCCTGTCGGCTAGAATTAAATCATCTACATAAGCGCCGCAGTACTCTCTAGCCTCTGATCCAATTATCATATCTAATGCTCTTACGCAAGAAGCAAGGCTCTGTTTTGTCCCAAACGGTAGTTTTTGAAAAACATATGAAATGCCTTCATGTAGGAACCCAAGATACTTCTGGTCACTTTCCTTGACCTTAATTTGTAAAAACATCTCAGTTGCATCCACGCAGCTGAACCAAGAGTTGTCGCAAATATCTTGGAGAACAGATAGGGGTGGCATAGGTCTGTCAGAGAGATCCCCTGAAATTTTAGCCAGAGCTCGGCCATCTATACAGACACGAATACGTCCATCACTCTTCGGTGTCACTACCAGAGGGTTTATAAAAGCGGTAGGCATCTTTTTGATCACACCCCAGGCCTCCCAACGCGAAATTTCATTCGATACTAAATTTCTGAATTTCTTTGGGTAAGGATACAATTTAGGTTTTATGGGACGTTCGTCCGTTACTCCAACCTCGTGCTCGTAGTTAGTTATGCAACCTGGCTTGATATCAAAAAGCGCCTGGTGCTTTAAAAGAACAGCTTTCAAACTCTCTCTTTGTGAGGCTGAGAGATCTGAGTAGTTCGCGACAAAATCTTCAATATCTGAATGGGAGGCACGTGTGTTCACTTTACGCCACTCTTCTGGTGGGAAAACATGAACTGCCATTTCTTGGGCACTTGGGAATCTCCCATCATCCAAGTTCGGGGCACGAGCAGCCTTTTCTCTGCAGGTCTTATGCTCATCCTGTGCGCTAACCCGTATGGCCTTCCGTCCTTCATATGACGGGGAAAAATTACATTCAAAATTATCTAACTCCTCAATGAAACTATATGGTTTCTCGCACTCACCATTCAATTCTAAACATCGAACTACTAGATCCTCAGTCTCGCAATCTACAGATCTAAATTTGACTTCTACATCATGAGGATGTTTGAGATGTAGAAGGCCAGTATCATAATCTAACACGGCACGAGATTCTGTAAAGAAGTTGGAACCTAAAATCAATGATCTGTTCAGACCTGATATAATGATGCCTAATGTATGAAATTCCTTCCCATGTATCTGAATGACTAACAGCGTCTGGCCTATGATCGTCGCTGATTTACTTCCGAAAGCAGACGTAACCCGTATATTCTTAGCACTCAAAAATGCGGGTGTGGGGTGGCTATTTGAGACGGAGTCCCAAATTTCTTTAGAGATAGCAGAACAAGTAGCTCCTGTATCTAATAATGAATTAACTTCCTTTCCAAACAAAAGTACATTAATCTCTGGTAGTGAGATGACGTTATTACTGGGTAGTTCTTCATCACTTGAATCGAATAAATTCTTAAAAATGCCATTGGCCTCTTCATATACAGCCCTATCTAAATCAATGTGTTCTCCTGTCCTACTTAACAAGGTTAACTTATTTTTGAACATGCCTTCACTAAAATGCTTCTTTTCTATTATATCTGAACAAATATTACAATTTTCTTCTTCCTTTTCTAATACATTTTCAAAAATCTCTTTCACTGCGGTTTCACACGTATTGTCATATAAATGAATATTTCCTACATTTTCTTCTAAATTACGCACATACTTGGAATTTTTATTTGTCAACTCAGATGTACTCGTGTTCTCCATAGTCATCCTACCGTTGTCCAAAGTACATGCGGACAATCCTCATTCTCTGGGAGCAGAAGAAGAGGATTGGTTATTCCTGGTCATGTTATGATTCTGACTGGTAGGAGGAGGCGCTCGGTCATAGTGCTCCAACAGCTGGATTTCCTGGTCCTCGTGACGGAAGGAATTTCCCTGCTGTCTATCCGTTTGGCGCATACCTCCCCTCCTACCTCGGGCTCCACGAACGTTGTTGTTGTGAGAGGAGTGGGAGTTCCCCCCACGTGACCAGCCAGACGACCCACTTCCGCTGCTCTGGTGGCGAGGCGGGGATCGCTGGTAGTTGTTGTTTTGGTTCGTGGTTTGCTGTCTCTTTCTCTGGTAAGGACGCTGGTTTTCTCTCGTTCTATTCTTTTTACGAGCAGCGTGTTTACCACTGTGGCCAGAGGGGTTATTGTCCTCGTTTTCGATGCTCACTTGGAGCATGTTGACCCCTTTCCTCTGGTTACCCTGAAAGAACTGGTCGCGATTCGTCATCGACGACTGCAGTTCCTGAACAAGATTTAGAAGCTCGGCTATTGTCTTTGGGCGAGAAGAGACTATCGCCCTAAACAGCCAGTTCGGGAAATGACGCGGAAGTACCTTTAACAATGTCGCGTCAGACATCCGCGGCTCTAAAATACTGTTTTTGTGTAACAAATCCAGCAGATATTCTGCTGGGGATTTGTGTACACGGGTGTCGAAGTGGGAGGTGAGTATCGTTGCCCTAAGATTTGCCAGTCGTTCTTCACTCAGATAGCACTGTTTGAAGTTGTGTACAAAATCTTCGTATGTATGGATCTTGCTCCGGTTAACTTGAAACCATTGGTAGCAAGTATTACGAATCGCTCGCGGTATGAAGCTGAGCCTCATCTCGTCCGGTACTCCAGTGACCTCAAAGTACCGGTCGAGATCTTGGAGAAAGTTGTATGTTTCTGTCTCAGATTCGTTCCCTGAATACACTGGTAAGGTAACATCCCTGTGTATTAGCCCAAAGGCTGTTGCTAGGTGTTGTCTCGTCTCATGATTGCATGAGCGAGACGTCGACGGGACAGGTTCTGTCTCGCGGGAAGTAGCAAGGTTCCCAGGTTGAGAACCAGGCAGATCGCGACTCGAGATGTCATTTTGTGACGTTGGTCTTTCCTGTGTGCTGGAGACAGAGATGTTAGCGAGTCTCCCTTCTATCACCTCACTGGTCTCCTTCTGGATGGAGCTCTTCCACTCCTCCATTTTCTTCTCGAGCTGAGCACACACGTCATGAACGGTCTCTTGCATCTGTTGGATGCTGCCATTACATTCTGACCTGATCTCATCGAGTGGCGTTTCCTGCTCTAGTTCCCCCCGGATCCTAGCTAGTTGGGAAGTGAAGTTCACTTCCACTCGCCTGACCTGATTATTTAAGGTTAGAGTGGTCTGTTCGACGCGAGACGAGACCTGTCTAACACTCTCAGAAAGTTCGGTGTAATTCTCATCTAACTGTCTGGCTAAGCTAGAAGCGTTCTCTTGAACTTCGTCAATCCTGCTCGAAGTTTCGGTTACACGCGCAGACAGTTCTTCTCTGGCATGATGTATTTCCCCCCTAAGCTCTGCAGTCGTGAGCTCAAGACGCTCCGTCAGCTGACGCTCACTTTGCTCCAGTCTTGAACTCACAGCCTCCATCTGGAGTTCAAGGCGAGCATTACTGGACTCAACCGCCTGTTCTAGTCTCAGATAACTAGTTTCTAGCGTGCTATTACTTTCCTCAATTTTCTTTTCTAGCTTTTCCAGACCCTTAGAACTTTCTACTAACTTTAAATTCAAATCCTCCTTTAAACTTCGATTATTTTCTTCTTGTCGTCTTGTACTCTCCTCTAGTTTCAACTCTAACTTTTTCTCTAATCCCTGAAAAAGTTCACTTAGCATTGCGGCTAAATGATCGTTACTTCCCTTAGAGCTACATGCATTAATGGCTGGGCTAGCACCTCGTTCTGTAATTTCTGCGGTTTCTTCCCTGTCCTCCCGCAATGGTACTTCCGGTTCCCTACTGGGGCCTGGCGGAACCGTTTCTACCGCATCAGCGTCTCCCACAACGCTGACGGGACGCTCGCTAGCGCTCTGCGCGTCAATAACATTACTCTCCTCTGAGAGCTCCCCAGCTCTCTGAGCGAACTCTTCAAAAACGAACTCGTTATCCATGTTTCTAACTCTTCGAGCCTGTGCTCGCGTTATCACCATTTACGAGATAAACGGACTTACAATGTTTCTTCCCCCCAAAGTTCTAAATAAACTGAATTCTCTAGTAATGTTCAGACAAAAATATTCAAACATAAATAAATTCCATAACACAAGACACCTACGTTCTTGGAAATTTTTCGGGAAGAGAAAAGCAACACATATACCGAAATTTTACACAAGCCGTATGTTGACCATTTGAGTATATGGGATTATACTCACTTGCCCTTAACGCTGAAGGCGCCACTTATATTGTGGCGCAGAAGCGTGAAGAATCGTGCCCTGCAGCTGGGTAGCCACTTATTATTGTGGCTAACACAGCACGTGAAGTTCCAGCCCGATAGCTGGGTCGCCACTTAGATTGTGAGGTGCTAGGTGGCCAGAGCCGAAGCTACTATTTACCTAACGACACCAACACAATAAAAAAAAAATGTTGAAGGTGAGTGGCTGGGAATATTTAATTAACTGAAGATTTACATAAAATGCAAATATCAAAAATACTATAAACGTAGTTATTTATTCCCTCTTGGAGATTTGATTCTCTCCAGTTAGGGCCGCCACTCCCTTATGAATTCGGTAGAGCAAATATTAATTCTATCTGTAGAACAGCAGATCTCAGGGCCATCTGCATAACAACCATGTTCAAGGATGCTATAAATAGTGAGTCTGTAATAAGTTTCAAAGTTATGTTAAAAAAAAAACAATCTATAATTTAAATTTTACAGGTAGCAGCCTGTAAATGATCTCACTATTTCATGGTTGTTAGTTGTTCTTTTGGGCAGTATTCTCTCTCTGAGCCCCATGCAGAGAGATGGTCAACATACACAATCAAGGAGATACTGTCTCCGTGAATCACACTCCTGAAACAAAATTGACATTAGTGCAGGTACTCACCCTACAGCAATTGAATACACTGTTGTTCCGGTAAGAGTTGACAGATTTATTTTCCATGACGAAAACAGGCATCTCAACCATAGTAGATGAGATAATATCACTCATTATACACAAATTCTTATCACCTTTTTAGTGCACTATCACATGAACACTTTACTTGTAAATGATATATATTTGATATTTAACACACTTAAAAAAAATAAATGAATGAGAATAAACTGATAACTTGAAAAGGTCTGTCTGACCTTTAAAAATAAAAAAAAACTTTATAGAAAATATTTATACAATTATTTTATCTCCTCATAATTATCTAGTTTCTCGTCTCTAACAGTTCTAGAGGAGAGATGTATTAAAATGTCGAAGCAACATATTTCACTATTATTTGTTACTTAAACCACAGAGTGAAGATAAAAAAAAATAAAGAGAATTTTAAATTCTGACGCACTGTTCCAAAATGTTACTCGACGTACTCAAAGTTCCAATTCACTGACACAGTCTCCTCCAAGATGATCATTCCACCACGTGAAAATGTTCTGCTAGAAGATAAGGTACACTGAATGTGAAGCATTCTATAAAGGAATGTTCAGTAGCTCCAATTTCAAACAAGCAAATGGTTACTTGTAAGCCTTGTGCTAAAACGTCCAAGGACAGGCTCAGTATAATGGCGTTACTGGCCTCTATGTTGTATCTCTATTTGAGATATGTAACGCTATATAGATTTCTCCCATATTGGGGAAACTGCAATTGTCCCATATTAACTCTGGGGTTGTGAAGAGATTTTAAAGTAAATGATCTCCACTGAGAGTCCTAAGCACTCAGAGATTGATGAATGTTAAGAATGATTAGAATTTAAATTTCCATTATCACTGAAGAGAATAGCACCACTGACGTATAATTAAAATAGGTTAAGTTATACACTGTTTGTCACTGTACTATTTCATGTTCTTCGAGGAATTTTTTACAACTCACTCGCGATACTGTAGTTCACAGGACAAATCCCGGGGAACCGAAATTGTTCTCACCGCGTCCTGGGTCTTGAACTCCGTACTGGAAGTCGGATGACTCCCTTTAACACTGCAAAACTACCTCTTGTTACTTTACGAGTCTAGCTTCAACTGCCTCGTTCTCCACGGAAAACGAGTATATGTTTCGGGCAAAACACAGGAAACGAAGAAACTCGCTTCTTCCACCACCCTTTGACAAAGGGTTCATGCCTTGCGGCGAATATTGCGGGTGGTCTCCCGTGTCAATGCCCTTCTTCCAGCTACCATCCGTAGCCAACTTTACCTTTCTTGGCTGATACGTGCTGCCCCTCCCTGATAGCGGACAACACGGAAGCTTGTTGCTCACAGCAGAAACTATGGATGATTTCCGCCTACTTTTGTTTTCCTTTGCTAGTTACATATGAATGAAATACAGAAACATATGATATTACACATAAAAATAAAGTTTAACATACAAAGATTACATATATATACAATTTATTAACTGTCATCTCCCTCAGAAGCAGCATTCTATCCCAATACTGTGGCAGTCGTTCAAACCGTCTGCTTACTAATGCAGCCATGCTTTCTTGGAGAGAGATTGAAGGAAACATCTTTGATAATTATTTAAATTTCACAAAACAAGATCTAAATGTCTTGCTCGATAAGGGAAACACGTTGTTTAAAAATAAACAGAATTTTATGCGGTCTTTCCAAGAACGATTATAGCTTAGTACGTAAATATTAATATTAAACACAGAAAATGAGTCAAATTAAAGTATACATTTTCAAATTTGTGTTGCCTACTGGGAACCTAGCAAGAGGCTCGCTAGCCAGGTTACTGGTTTTTGGTGAACAGGGGGGGAGGAAGAGACGCTGACGCTGGATGCAGTGGAAGTCACACGTATAGAAACCAATATTTTCACATGTAGACGTGAAAAAGTTTATGGCATTTTAAACAATACGAGCTCCATGTTTCAACACATTGTATCAAACCCAGTGTAAATTCACCAACGGAAGTCTTTAGGCTACTTCCTGGGTATACGATACTTATTTAGTTTCTATCCTGGGTGTTTCTTTCCGTGTTGAGTTGAGATAGACCTCCCAACCTGTAGTATAGGCGACAGTCAGTCGGGAAAGAAAAAAAAAACTTTTCCCAGCACTAGCTCTCATCCAAGCGTTCTGAAAATCAAGTATGAAACTTATAGATTCTGCTCATTTCCTCTTTAATTAATCCTTCATCTCTGATTTTATATTCATTTTCTTCCAGCATCCCCTGTTAGTTATGCATTATGCAACAATGACGTAATTATATGCAACCCATTAGTACATTATATAAGCTTATAAATGGAGTAAAACACAATGAAATAAATACGATATATTACACTATTGTATTAATATTTACGTACTATGCTAGGTGTTTCACACATCAATACTAATAATATCCAATAAATATGCACAGAATATGCTAATATTAAGCAAATAATTAAATCACAAATTATCCTATTTACATATACATATGCAAATGTGCCCCTCATCTGCATTTTGATATGCAGATGATGTAGACGGGCATCGGCCCTCTACAGTATCCACCCCCGCTGACTCCCGGCCCGCATACTTGCAAGTCATCGCTAATTGAAGTGTCACCATTGATTTCAGCGACCGCGAAAACTATGGATTTGACACTAATATCGGTCATTTTGGATTACTTTTAAATGTCTTGGTATCTCACCCTCCCTCCTCCGGTGACACCCGGCCCGGAGCCGAAATAGCGTGAATTTGGAAGTTAATGCGACTGGAGTTTCACCATTCAATTCAGCGACCTCGAATGAATTCGACACTAATAGCTCAAGTGGTACAGCGTTGGCTTCGCATTCGGGAGGTCGTGGCTTTGAATCCCGGTGCCTACCATCCTGACTGAGGTTTCCAAGGGTTTCATTCAGTTCTACCAGGCAAATGCCGGGATGGCACCTACTAAACAGGCCCTGGCCGATATCTTCCCAAATCCTTTCCATTGTTAATGTTGTTGGATATTCAATGTAAAATGGCCTCTGAGCTGTATCTGGTGATTGTTAAATAAATAAATAAATAAATATCGGTCATTTTCTACTACTTTTACATGTCCCGGTAAACGCCCTCCTGAGAGCCCCCTGGTTCGAATTTCGACAAAAACTTTTAACTCTGGTCTGGAGCCTGGAGCAAGGTATTCGTGACTAAAATTTGGTAACTCTCGGTCAATTTGTCTGGTTCCCAAGCCTGTTCCGGTAAACACCCCCTGAGACCCCACTGTTCCGAAATTTAAGAAAACGCTTCGTCTTGATCTGGGGCGTGGTTTACAAACAAACAAAACAAACAAACTCTTTATTTTATTTATATTAGAAGATAGTTTACAAGACAGTATTACTTTTTATAATAATTGAGGTCATAGCGAAAGGAAAATTTTATATTTGAATAAACAGAAGAAGGACGTAAATATTGCAAAATCTTTTTCAATACTTTTTTTTTTTTATTATTTTGCTCGAAATTTCTTCATAGTTTGTTATTAAAATACATGCCAACATATCCTCATTTTATTGTCCTAACAAACCAATATATGTTGATACTAAAGTAGTTTAGATTGATCGAGCTCCTGGGCCTTGAGAATTTCATGTCAGTCCCCCCCCCCCATTACGAAATCCTGGCTAAACGTACCAATATATGTTCCAGTAAAATAGTTTAGAGTGATCGAGCTCCTTTTGTGATGACCACAGTATTCCATGTCACGGACACCCCCCCCCCTTCACGAAATCCTGGCTACGTGCCTGCAACACTGTCAGTAGGTACGTCCTCGACTAATATACATTTACAAGTACAGCTTCATTTTCGTATTTTTTTCAACAGTTAACCAATTTAAAACCGTATTATAATTCAAAGTACTATTCGTATTTCTCTCGTGAACAAGATTAAAATTCTTAAATACTTCGCTCCGCAGGAACCCGTTCAACGCGTGCAACAAGCAGAAACAACGTGTTTGGCGTCTCACAAATGACAAAGGACAAAAAAGAAAAGCAAAAGCAGCACAGCAGTGCCTTATCGCAGTCAGAGCTGACAACATAGTTTCGGTCGTCACTTAGTGCACAAGAGTTATACAGTTACAATATATATATATATATATATATATATATATATATATATATATATATATATATATATATCAGCGTTGAAAAAATACAGATTTTTTTTTAAAAGAAAAGAACAAACCATGTGTTTAAAACATGAAAAATATGTTCACAATGTTTTAAACATGTTTTAAAACACACACGAAAAGAAACATGTTTTAAACATTTTGAACAGTTTAAAACATGATTTTAAACATATTTCAAAATCGTGTAATAACGTATTTATTAAGATAGTTTTGCTTTTGCAACCGATGTTTTCATTTATTTTACTTTCGTTAACACTACACTTCGTTGTGTACAAAATATTTCAGTATAGATTAGTAATTCTCAACTTATTGCATATCATGACCCCCTTTTATTAGACCCTCTTGTCAATGACTCTCAGAAGTACTTTCATGGTTGTAATAAACTTTTTAGGTAGATCTCAAAATCTACCTACTGTGGAGATTTCACACAATCTATCAATATACATGACAAAGCAAAAGTCTTCACCATCCTTGTGTGTTGAGAACGGGTTGACGGAGAATAATGGAACTTAGAAATGGCCTGACACATCAGATTGTGCTATCACTACGGCGGACATCTTTGCTTGGTATTCGAAATTTCAAATGCAAAGGGAGTCATGTTACATGTTTTAAGGCTAGAATTTTACCAGAAATACGGTTATTTTAGCACTAAAGCAAATCATTTCGGAGTTACCGTTTCTGAAAGTTTTCTAATTATGCCTTTAGCGCCTTGCCTATTAAAAAAAACATTTCTTTCTTATACGTTCTGACAAGAGCTCGTATGGTCGTTTTCTTATCTGATAAAATTTGAGTTACTTTAATAAATTTGCTCTAAATGATGTTCTTTTTTCTTCCTGTAAAACCCATATTAAACGATTCCAAGTTGTACAGCGGGGGACCTTAGCCGTAAATCTCCATATGGCTGTACCATTTAGAAGTGTCCCCCGCTGTACAAAGACTAAGAACAAACATGTATCAACGAATGCCTGCTGTATTTTAATTTCAGAACCGCAATTTAGCAAATAGCCTTTTGTTTGTTTTCTGAATACAACACAAACATTTGTTTCCATGATAATTATTTATTTATTTCATATCAGTTCTACAAGTAGTCCAACCTTCAACTAAAACACTTTCTTGCATGTTAACTGAGAAGTATTTAAACAATACAATATACCCAGACAGCAATTTAAACTTGCTGCAAGTTGCCACAAACTTGCTGTTGCAAGGTAAATTAGCTTGCCGCAAGCTATACTATGCAAGCCAATTAGCTTGCTTTAAGCTTGTGGCAAGCTAGTTAGTTACATCTGGGCAAGGCTTGGGGCAAGCTTGTCTTCACAAGTTAAACACAAGTCAAATTATCTCAAACGCAAGCCAATTTAAGCGTATTCTCATCAATGGCAAGCTTTATTAAGCTTATTGCAAGCGAAACACAATCCAAAGAAGTTATATGTAATCTTGCACTAAGCGAATTTAGATATCAGTATAATTTAACCGTATGACTAAATCTATGCTACAATATATTGTCCCCTCACCTCCCCAATTATTGGAGCATATGCACAACCATGAAAACACCCAAGTCTCCCATCCGCTTCTGCAAAACATCAAAATA
The DNA here is from genome assembly GCF_964235325.1 of Thermobia domestica. NCBI lineage: Eukaryota > Metazoa > Arthropoda > Insecta > Zygentoma > Lepismatidae > Thermobia > Thermobia domestica. The sequence continues at coordinate 140,533,168 of NC_137469.1, read as the reverse complement.
AGCATAATTGTTACGGTTTAGTTGTGACACGCAACGCTTTTTTTTTTCACAAGGCTTTCATTCCCATCCGTGGATGGGCGGGCCGCAGACGGTTATGCCGTCTCTATGTTTTTTTTTTTTTTTATTATTAGTTAAGGAGGAAGAGACATATTTCTCTCTTATAGAATTCAGGTCTATGGATAATAGATTTTATCCTCCTGCCTCTCAGAGGGTTACGCCCTCTCTTTGGCATGTGATTCTGATATACAAAATAGGCGCAGGAAAAAGTAGTGGATGGGCTATGGGATATTCTTTATTATCAGTTGAAGTGGAACATCTATTATGAGGGTTGTGAACTCATCATAATTTAATTTCATATCATCATTTTACACTTATTTTTATTTATGCTGATAAACATATTATATAGAACTAGATTAACTGTAACAGTGCATTATGATATAGTGCAAAAAAAAAAAAAAACATACTTATGATATAGTGCAAGAGAATCAAAAATAAGGAATAGGTGCAACATGTGGCCAGAGTAATTGTAAAGTAATGAAGATGAGAAATGAGATGAAGTGCTAGAACGTCACAAACATTAATGTGTTAATCAGACAGATGCAGGGTTATATCTTCTGTCCCGGGGCGACTCGGGACTGATGAACACAGGGGGAAGCCCTTGTTAATGGTGAGGATCTCTGTGCAATAATGGAAAAAGATGAGGAATGTGATCGTCAATGAAATATATGTCGTAAATTTCTCGTTCGTCCGGTGTCAGGTGCGTGTTGTTGATATATAGAGATATAAATATATTTAATGGTGAAAGTTTGTACCTAAAGGTGGAGTCGGTGAGAGCGTCGGAGTGAAGGATGTCTAAAAAGAGCGGATGACCTGTGTGTATGCGAGAGTTGACGTATCTAATACGTAGTTCTGCAAGATGTTCCGTAATTTTCGGAAAGGAGATGTATTCATAGGTGAGCCATGTGGGATATGGTAGTTTTAGGCGATAGGCTAGACGAATCACGTGTCTCTCCAGTATGCAGAGCTTTTCGTAATAACAAGCAGAAGCATTGCACCAGGCCGTATGTCCAAAAGTGAGGACGGGGCGGAGGAACGCCTTATAGGTGTGAAGCAAGACATCCGCTTTCAGGCCCCAAGTTGTTCCAGTGAGTCGGCGTAAGAGATTCAATCTATTTTTAGCCTTATCTGTTAGCCTCTTCAAGTGGGCGTTCCAAGTGAGCTTGGAATCGAAGACCACGCCTAAGTAGGTAACAGTCGATGTTGGGTGTATAAGATATCCATCTACAGTGACTCGGAAAAGAGTTGGGTTTCTGTGAATTCTGGAACGTCTTTTAGGTGGCAAGAACACTATTGCTTGTGTTTTTTCTTCGTTGATAGTTAGATGCCACTTCTTACACCAGGTGATGAAATTATTGAGTGTAGTTTGAAGAGCAGTATTAAGTTGATGTACAGTTTTGCCAAGAGCGAGGAAAGCCGTATCGTCTGCATATTGAAAAGTAAATACATTGTGTGGAGTTGGAGGTATGTCGGAAGCATAAAGTATATAAAGTAAGGGGCTAAGAGCTGATCCCTGAGGAACTCCAGTAAATGGAAATATAGGCCCGTCTCTATGGCCATTGCTTCTTACAAATATCTAACATGTTGCTATATTAGTCGCGAGTACTTGAAATTTCTACCTTTTTATATAAAAACGCAGAAAAATGTTTATACTTTAAACACAGCGTTCAGATAAAGTTTATAGTAAACTGTAAGTTAAACTTGAAGTTTATATTAAAATATCTGCAACAGTTCTGTATTCTTTCGCGAAATAAGTAGGCTCAAATCTGCTGCCATCTATGTTCACATTTATGCTTTATACGTAAATACTACAATTCGTTATGCCTCATAGTTACCGAAATATGAGGAAATAAAGAGCGATATTATAGGTACGTGGGACTAGAGTACTAGAGTACTAGACGGAACAATTAAAAAAAAATAATTAAGTTTGTCCTTTATTCAAGCTGAATGCTAACAAGACACTAACAACGCAAACACTACCTTATCGCCGAAAGTAAGGAGGTCAGCGTCACGTGGATTTTGAGAACAACTGAAAATCGAACGTGCGCTGGCTTTTTACTTCAATCTAAAGAAAATCGTCTCGCAAGCGAAGCGTGGGTTGCCCGCACTACGGCTTGCGCTAAGCAGAAATAAGCTTTTGTGTATAAGCCAAAGCGAAATAAAATCAAATAAAAGCGGCAGGCAAGCTTGCGGCAAGCAAACATGCTGTCTGGGTATGTTTAAAATAAGGGGGAAAGAGACAAAATAAATTGTAGATCACCACATTGAACTGCTGTAGCCACGAGAAATCAAATATTCACACTGGAAGAAAATAGTCGTCTGAATGGGGAACACTTTCTGAAAATTTTCTTTCTCTGGCAGATTATTTTACGAAAATGAAATAAAATAAAAATAAACTACGTTTAACCCTTTGGGGATCCTATGGTACAATTTGTACCATACGCGTTTTTCATGGTACATTGCGTTATTTCTCTTCTATTTGAGCTTTTTCGTCCGTTTTTTTTGTTTGTTTGTTTGTTTTCCAAGTCCAGAGGCCTTGCAGAAGACATTACGTATGGTTTCAGACCGTCCTGCGTCCAGACATAGGAGGTGATGACGTCATAAGTCAAACATTTCTTTTCTCATTTACTAAGCCTATGTTCAATATTTTTTGGCGGGCTTATTTTTCCACGTAGAAGATTGAAATTTTGCACAAACATTCAGTCCACCGAGTAGTATTTACCAGATTTTTTGTGTTTAAAACAAAATGTTTAAAACATATACAAAATTTGTTTTAAACTAAATCAATTGTTTAAAACAAATTTTAATCATTTATTTTAAACATTTTGTTTTAAAGAAAGTGGTAGAGCGTTGGGTTCGCTTTCGGGAGGTCGTGGGTTCAAATTCCGCTGCCGACCATCCTGACAGAGGTTTCCCAGGATTTCCCTCAGTCCTATCATTCAAATTCCGGGATGGTACTTATTTAACAGGCCCTGGCCGATACCTTCCTAAATCCTTTCCATTGTTATTGTTGTTGGATATCCAGTGTAAAATGGCCTCAGAGCTGTATCTGGTGATTGTTAAATAAATAAATAAATAAATAAATAAATACAGTGTGTTCCACGAACAACACTAAGGTCCGTCTCCTGAAGAAACCAAGGCAGATATAAACATTAAACCTTTTGTAACCTTCAAGAAACATAAAAGACAACTTTATGCTGATAAGGAAAACACCCATGGTGAGGGCCTAATGGGGTTACGGGGGATAACTACAAAAGTTTAAATCGCAACCACTATCGTATGGTACCTCGTTTGAAAGGTAGTCGCATGTAGAGACCTGTTCTGGAAACCACATGTCACTAGCTTGTCACTAGCCAATAAAGCTGCCATCCATAATACTGTCGAAGAAATATTGCAAAGCTGCGAGCAGAGAGAAACATGGTACCTTTTGGGTCATATCACATTAGTGCAGGAGATGCTCGAACTGTGCACTGCCCACCTCCTGTCAGTAATGTAAACATTGGACGAACTCCTTTCGAACACGGGTAAAAGTCATTATGTTATGGAATGACAGGCATCAACTATGCATTGGCGCAACTCTGCAATTGTGATGCGTTGTTTGCGGAAAACGATACTCTTGAAATAGCCCTAGAGATAAAAAGTCGGGTGGAGCAAGACCTGGCAAATGTGCTGCCCATTCCATGGTGCCGTGACAACCATTGTCAAGAAAACACACCGTCTAAATAGTCACGTACAAAGCGGTGAAAATCGGCAGGACAACCATCATGCTGAAAAACAGGCGGAATCTTTCGAAATTCCTGGGGATTCTCTCCACAATTAATGGTACAATCAAGTTTTGCCAGGTATTTGTCACCTGTTGACTGGTGATAAGGGACCCGATTGTGTGATTACCGAAGATATCCGCCCAGACATTCAGCGACTGTTGGTATTGCCTGTTGCTTTCACGAAATATATGAAGATTTGTGTCACACTAATATTGACAGTTATGCTTGTTGAAATTGCCATTCACGTAAAACGTACTCTCATCACTGAAACACACGTTTATCAGCACAATGGTCCAACGCGCCAATGCCTCACACATCTGCTTGCAAAACGTGATACGCACATCGGGATTATATTCACTTAACTATTGGACCATACTTTGTTTGTATGGATGGAAGTTACGCACCGGGATTATACTCACTTAACTATTGGACCATACGTTGTTTGTATGGATGGAAGTTCCGCATATCGGGATTATATTCACCTAACTATTGGACCATACGTTGTTTGTATGGATACAAGTTAGTTTCTTTCTTTCTTTCTTTCTTTTTTTTTTTAAGATTCTGTGTCATTGTGCAAGACACACCACACTTTAAAGTCACCATTGTTATGGACTGTTAAGAATGCACAGTCAGCTCCTCTAACACTTGTATCTGTGTTTCCTACATCGGGTTCATATTTTCGTTAATATTATGATACTTTCTTTTCTATCCGTTTCAGTTCAATGTGCATGATTTGTATTTGCAATATTGTTACAGTGATAAACGTATGGTACGTGTATTGTGCGTTCGTTTTGAACTAGGTCTACGTTAGACTTTAGAGTTGGTTGTGAACACGATTTGGTCTTTACACTGATTAACTTCCAAACGAGGTACCACATGGTGGAGCTTGCAATTTAAAATTTTGCAATTACCCCCGTGACTCCCTTGGGCGCCTTCATGGGGAGTTCTTCTTATCAGCATAATTTTGTCTTTTATGTCCCTTGAAGGTTACAAAAGGTTTCATGTTTCTACCGGGAACCGGTCAAAACCCCCACAGCCAAAACACCCACACTCAAGAAATGTCAAAACGCCCACACAAACGGTCATAACCCCCACAGCCAAAACTCCCACACTCAAGAAATGTCAAAACGCACACACGATCGGTCATAACCCCCACACAAATGGACAAATCTCCCAAATACACGAACGGTCATAACCCCCACAGCCAAAACCCCCACACTGGTAATCGGTCATAACCTCCAACGGTCATAACTCCCACACAAATGGACAAAACAGCCACACATAGCAACGGTCACAATCCCCACATAAATGGACAAAACCCCCACACAAATGGACAAAACTCCCACATGCAGAAATTGTCACAACTGCCACACAAATGGACAAAAACCCCACACAATCAGTCAAATCTCCCACACTCTGAAATTATCCTGGTTGTATGTCTTGCCCTTGTACATTTTAATAACATTTTTTATTCCACTTAAATTGATGTTGCAACTATTCTTCTTGCACTGTTTTGTAATGACAGAAAAACTAAAATGGGCGTCGTAAAGAGCCGCAACAAAGACGTGCAATCAGGATATTTTCAGAGTGTGGGGGATTTGTCCGATTGTGTGGTGATTTTGTCCATTTGTGTGGCAGTTGTGACAATTTCTGCATGTGGGAGTTTTGTCCATTTGTGTGGGGGTTTTGTCCATTTATGTGGGGATTGTGACCGTTGCTATGTGTGGGAGTTTTGTCCATTTGTGTGGGAGTTATGACCGATCGTGTGGGCGTTTTGACATTTCTTGAGTGTGGGGGTTTTGACCGTTCGTGCGTTTGGGGGATTTGTCCATTTGTGTGGGAGTTATGACCGATCGTGTGGGCGTTTTGACATTTCTTGAGTGTGGGGGTTTTGGCTGTGGGGGTTTTGACCGTTCGTGCGTTTGGGGGATTTGTCCATTTGTGTGGGAGTTATGACCGATCGTGTGGGCGTTTTGACATTTCTTGAGTGTGGGGGTTTTGACCTAGACCCTTTCTACCTGCCTTGGTTTCATCAGGAGACAAGGACACGCTAGGGCCATATAGTTTCCCAAATTGGTCTCCACACGTGATTGCCTTTCAAACGAGGTACCCCACGATGGAGGTTGCCATTTAAAATTTTGTAGTTACCCCCCGTAACCCCCTTAAGCGCACCTTCTGGGGTTCTCCTTATGAGGATAATGTTGTCTTTTGTGTCCCTTGAAGGTTACTAAAGGTTTTGTGTTTCTTCAGGAGATGGGCCTTAGTGTCATTCGTGGAACGCACTCTCTCTCTCTCTCTCTCTCTCCCTCTCTCTCTATATATATACAGGGTGGTAGGTAACTCCACCGACAAACCTTGGGGGGTGATTCCTTATATGAAATGAAAGAAAAAAGTACTGATACACATAGGTCGAAAATCGTCTCCTTTCAGAGCTATGATTCGCCGAAAATTTGAAAAATCATGTTTCGAAACACCCTGCCTTAGAAACTATAGGACCTATCCCAAGCGGTTTAAGGAATTACACAGGAACTAGTATGCGATCTATCTAAATATCCATGCTATAACATCCTCCGTTATCGGCGAAACGAACGCGTTATTAGTACTTAAATAGTGTTGCCACGTGACGAGACGGAGCGCTTTTGACAAGACACAAGACGAGACGAGACGTCTCGTGAAATATCTCGTCTCGTCTCGTGTCTCGAAAATGCAAACTCTGGCAGGAAAGGCCAAGAATGAAGTTGTCATTGGTCATATAGATTGCAAAAGGAAAATCCACTTTGTGAGAAAAGATTTTGAAAAGTCTTCATAGAAGTGTTCTCTGTCTATTGAATGAAACAATCGTGATACATGAGCTTCCAGAAATATCATCCTTAATGTCTAATCCCATATTCCCTTTGCTGTAAACTGAGGAATTCTCTATTTTTTTTCCATTTCTGGCTGGAATGATGAAAACAAAACGAAGACGGAGAAGATTTTTACAAGCTCAAGAAACCGAACAACCACTACCATCCATTCAATTTGAAAACTGAGCACACTCTTCACAGTGGTCTTTATTCTTTTTGCTAAAAGCACCGAAAACGGCAATTGAAACACGTCATATTGCAACTAAATTTTTCTCTCCTCTCTCTCTCTCTCTTGCGCGCGTGCACACACACAAACATACACAAATACTTTTACCATTTTACCAATCGCTACTTAGGGGCTTCTACAATATACAGCAGTCATGTTGTAAAATTCTGCTCTTCGTTTGGAAGCTGGACGAAGGATAAAAAAAGCCAAGATATTATCGACGAACCCTTCAAATTGTTGTTTGCATTCAGTAAATTTATGATACTAACGATAACACTAAAGGTGAAGAGGTTTTACAGGGGGTCTTTGTTTTGTTCCGCGAAAATGCTGGATCTGACCAGAGTGCGAAATTGCCCTCTGCTTCTATGTTGAGAGGAGAGGAATATTTCCCTTTCCTAGTGAATAATATTAATTACAACCTGAATTATCTTTAGAAACGGTTTCCTACAGGCACATAAAACCTTTCGAACTTCATAAGTGGAGAGAACATTTGGTATAATATTCATGGAACTCCGTTGAAAGCAGAAAATATCATGAGAACGGGAAAAATTCGAACACTGAAGAACAAAATTAAAAAAAAAAAAGAAAGAAGATACCAAACCATATTCTCCCCAAATTTTTCAGACTGAAATCCTCTTATCCCGCACGATTTCTCCCCCTGACGCTGATACGAAAAGACAAGTGCTGTTAAAATCCATACACATGACCTTTCCGGGACTCAACCCGGAGCCTTCGAGCCGTAGTAAAATCGCTCGAACCGTCTCCAGGTGGCTACAAAGGAAGCGGAACACAATTGAAGGAAACCGCGTGTTCCTTTGTTACATGGGAGGGATAATTCAACATGTCCTTCCAGTTGAGGGTGGCCTGCCAGTTGACCTGCTGAAAAAGAAAGCGATGTTGCAATTTTCACCCTCTTGCTTACTGATTCTTCACTAGTCTTCGCAGAAAAACAGATTTATCTAGTTTTTCGTTACTGTTGTTTCCATTGCATCCTCCTCCTTCCGTCTCCTTTAGCTTGAAGGGCATAATTCTGGGACGTTAAACTGAAATATTTAATTTAATTTGAATTCATTGTAATGAAGAGAAAAAAGAAATCAATCATTAGTTTCCTAGACTGGACGCCCAAACAATGTTGAATAAACCGTATAAATTATGTAGTTCCTCGTTATGAAGTTTCCGCCATTCCCCATTCTCGTTTCTCTTGGGTCCGAATATTCTTCTTAGGATCTTGTTCTCAAATACTTTCAGTCTATGTTCTTCCCTCAGAGTAAGCGACCATGTTTCGCAACCATACAGAACAACAGGCATGATTATCGTTTTGTATATTTTAAGCTTCAGATTCCTCGACAGAATTCGCGACGACAAGAGATTTAGAACCGAATAGTAACACGAATTCCCTGCTTTTAGTCAACATTTAATTTCTTCGTGAATGTGATTTTTGCTTTGTTAATACTGATCCTACTTTTATTACTCAATAAAATTATTTTGTTCGAAGCTTTTTTTTTTTTTTTAAATAATTGCAACAAATTTAAACATGCTAAATTGGAAAGTAGTTTTTGGATTGGTCTGGGTTTCAGAGTGAAAAAAAAAAAAATGTCAAGGTCGAGGAGAATCAGACAACTAACAGAGAAATATTATCTTGTATACTATTTGTCCTTGCCTTGTGAGCTTTTTTGAATTTATTTTTAAGACGTTTAGACAATTTTGGCCAGTGTTGGGTAAGTTACTTGTAAAAATGTAACGCGTTACAAGTTGCTTTATTTTCTCTTAAAATGTAATGCGTTAGTAACGCGTTACTTGTCCCCAAAAAGTAACTTACTTTACTTCGAAAGTAACGCATTACTTGCCCTCAAAAAGTAACTGTTACTTTACTTCGAAAGTAACGCGTTACTAACGCGTTACTTTTAGGTCCGAAGCTGTTAAAATGTGAAAAAAATATGACTTCAATTTTCTGTACTACTATTACTATCGCTATTATTATTATTATTATTATTATTATTATTATTATTATTATTATTATTATTATTATTATTATTATTATTATTATTACTGCACGTTAAAAATCGCTTTATGTAAATGCAAGGACATATTTTTACTTGATATATGAACATTTTCATATAATGTAACATTGATAAAATGCCATACTGCGTTACTCGTAGAGATGGACACGAGCGAGTTCGAGTGAGTTTTCTTTTATACTCGATTCGACTAGAAACAGATATCTTTAAGCTCGACTCGAGAACTCGACACGAAATGTTTCCTCCAACTCGACTCGAATTGGGGTCGAGTTTCGAGTCGACTCGAGCCAAATCCGGTGTGTAGTTTCGAGTACATCCTTCAACAGACAGTATAATTATTATCAATGTCACTACTACTACTACAACTTTTATTATTATTATTATTATTATTATTATTATTAATAATAATAATAATATAACAACATTGTATACACAAAGAAAGATAGGCGGTTTGTATTTGAATACTAAAAAACTAATTGATTGCCAATCTCGGTAGTCGTGAAGTCTAGGAGTCAAGGACATTGTTCACGAGCTTCTGAATTTGGGTTGAGGGTCGAGGTTGAGTATTCGGGCTCGAGCCAAACACTGTTAAAAGTTATAGGGCACTGGCCAAATATCTTCAAAACTGCTGGGTCCGGGTTTAGAATTGTCACAGCTCATTCTCTATCACCCCGAACCGAGAAGAGAGCCAAGCCAACAGCTCACCCAACCGACTCGACTAGAGCCCTCGATTCAGTTGAGCCGAACCGAGCAAATGGCTCATCCCTACCAAGCCAGCTCGAGCCGATGGTTCACCCCAAGTGAGCCGGTTCCAGCCATCTTCTCAGTTGAGCTGAGCCGAGCTGAGCTTGTTATAAAACGTCCCTTGTGGTCTCGCTATCGAGACGAGACGAGATGCAAGCAGTGTCCCCCCTCGTGAGCAACTGAGCAACACTAAAAGTATTCCATATTACTGTTTAGCTTACATTTCTCATGGCTTTCGTTTTCCAGTGTAATCAGGCCATGATTTCGAGACGACAAAAGAACGAACCATTTATCAAATTAGACTGGACTTGAAGAAACTCGACGCGAAAAACTGAATCGGCTCGGAACTCAACTCGAGGATATTACCCTTGACTTGATTCGAAACGAGACTTGAATTTTAGTCGAGTCGAGATTTAGCTTGACTCGTGCTCGTCCCTATGCGTTAGAAAAAATGGTTGCTTATTATTATTCTGCTAAACTAATTATATAATAATAACAATGTTGTTATGTAAAATTAAAAATAAAGAATATAGAGAAACATTACACTACTCTATAATCAACGGGACTCTAGGATAAGCAAACTTATCTGAAAAAACTCCAATATTACATTCCATCAGCAAACTATTTTCTAGTAATAAAGTAGGCCTGCTCATCAGAACACGGTTTATTCATATTAACCTCTCACGGTAAATTGTTAATTAAGGCACCCTAGTTGTTGATAAATATTTTCCGCCGGGACACTTCAGACATTTACTTTTAAATTCTGTCCACCATCATCCTCACCTCTTAAGAAAAAAGTATTCTTTCAAATGTTCGAACGGTAAAATATTTTCGTTCTCTATCTTTATAAAAAGAACACCGATCAAAGTAAAATAGACTACCGGTATCATTGCACTCCTAGTTCACTCACTGAATGTACTGATTTGGAGCTGTCAAAATCTACGATAAAATCTTCCAGGTGCTTGCATTCAGTACACGTGATTTTCCTAAGGCTGTCCTCATCTTCAAAAAACAGCAAGTGGCACTACGAACTTATCTGTTTCTCTGTGTGTCTATGACTGTCGGTCACTGACATACGTAGTTCATGCTCGATTGTTGCATTCTGAGAAATTCACTTACAGGAAAGAAACATTTATTTCAAAAAAAAAAAAAACATATATTGTAGTTACTCATCCGAAATGTAACGCGAAAAAAGTAACGCAAACTAGGTACGTTACTTAAAAATTTGTAACGCGTTTCCGTTATAGTCACTTTGGAAAAAATGTAACTCGTTACTAGGAAAGGTTACTTAAAAAGTAACGCGTTACTTGCGTTACGTTACTTCCCAACACTGATTTTGGCTCACGCTGAATGGATGATGATGGGAAAATTAGAAGAATGAAGAAAGTGGTAGGATACGAGGCAACTCCTAGAATACAGACACACTCGTTTTTTCACCACAAAGCTCACATGGCACTAACCGAGATCGAACTGACTATCACACGCATCAGAGGTGAATGCTTCACGGTGAACGTTTTATTAGCTACCGTGACATTTCTTGTCTTGTGTGTTCTGGGCAGAGTTGGCGTGGGTCAATGAAAACTTGACCCACGACCCACTCTGACCCACCACCCACCGTGACCCACTCTGACCTACCATGACCCCGACCCACTGTGACCCACTCTGACCCACCACCCACCATGACCCATTGGTTAATTGCCCTGTGCTGTAAGCGCTCAATATAATAAACATAAGTTTCAGCAATTATTATAGTAGAAAGCAATGGATATATGAAGCCAATCACTGTATTTTTTGTTTCTGATTTTTTTCTTAAATAGCATCGATCGTTTTCGATCATTTCTACAAACCAACTCACTACCAATTTTCCATATATAGAAAGTGCCCCCCCCCCCCTCTCACATAAAGGAGAATTTTAAAAAAAATGCTAGGACACATTCTGTTTATTTTCAATAAAGAGTTAATGCACTGAATTTCAGCTCCGTAAGTTTAACAGCGTGCGAGATACTCTTTTTTTTCCATAAAAATTCGGATCCTCACTACCTCCTTAGGACATTATGCATTATATTGAAAGCAATATAACATCCCTTTGGATTAAGACCTAAGTACATACCAAAAGTCATTTCATTTGACTTTGCAATTTAACCGTGATGATCAGACACACATAGTTACATTCAATTTTTTATATAATAATTTATATATTACAGTGATTCAAAAATGTATTTTTTCCAGTAGTTGGCTCCTCTGAAAACTCACAGGTCTCGAAAGCTAAGTAGTAGTATAAGTCGTATTGCTATTATTACAATTAAAAACACCAATATCCAAAAGTGCCTAAAGTTCTTTTTTCACTTGGTTAGATATACTTACATCAGGTAAATAGACAGAAACAAATGGAAAAGGAAGGGAAGTGAAGGTCTTGAAAGTAAAACGAAGACAAATTTACCAGTCTTCAAAAGCTACTGTCTGCAATGCAGTGAGCAGAGTGGGTCGATAGATCATACTGAGTCGGTGGGCCGCAGTGGGTCACGGTGAGTGGAGGGTCATAGTAGGTCATGGTAAGTGGTGGGTCGCAGTGGGTCACGGTGGGTAGTGGGTCACAGTGGATGACATGCTGTTGACCCACGACCCACTCAGAAAACTTGACCCACTGACCCACTCCATCTCTGGTTCTGGGTAATAACTTTCTTGTATCTTGAAAAGCATGGTACAGTCTGCTACGTTTTACTTCCGTTCGTATGATATGCCACAATAGTTTACCTGACAAGACGAGACAAAACGAGACAAACGAGACGAGACCAGACAGAACCTTTCTAGACGAGATACGAGACGAGACGAGCATATATTTTCGAGACGAAACACGAGACGAGACAAGCTTTGCATGAGACGAAACGAGACAGCCTGAAGTCTCGTCTCGTCTCGTGGCAACACTATACTTAAAGGAGTATCCCTATACCTCAACTTTTTTTTACAGTTCGTTTCGCCGATAACGGACCACGGTAGAACATAGATATTTAGATAGAGCGCATACTAGTTCCTTTGTAATTCCTTAAACCGTTTGGAATCGGTCCTGTAGTTTCTAAGGGAGAGTGTATCGAAACGTGAGTTTTCGAATTTTCGGCGGCTCATAACTCTGTAAGGAGACGTTTTTCGTCCCATGTTTATTAGAACTTTTTTTCTTTTATTTCATATAAGGAATCACCTCCCAAAGTTTGTCGGTGGAGTTACCTACCACCCTGTGTATATATAGAAATACGTTGACATGATTAAAAGAACACAATCAAAGTTCTTGAAATTATATATATATATATATATATATATATATATATATATATATATATATATATATATATATATGTGTGTGTGTGTGTGTGTGTGTGTGTGTGTTTGTGTGTATACAGTATGGCGCTTAATTCATTGTACAACAGCAGAAGAGTGGTTTCTGAGAGTAAAACAAACAAAAATTTCCTTTAAACATAGGGCGGAAACCACATCATTTACGTGTTATAGGCTGCCGAAACCATGAAAAAATGAATTGTAAAGGTCCATAGCTCCAAAACTATGGGATCTACCTTGGTCGGGTAAAGACTCCACGTAGGAACTGGTATGTGCCCTATCCAATGTGTTTTTCAGGATCCTGAGGTGATCCTACAACAATTTTTATAGAGGGAGTTAGACTACGGGCCTATGGTATAAAGTACTCTCCAACTACCTCCATAAAAATTGTTACGTGAGTACCTTAGGATTCTAAAACATGTATTTTTGGAAAGAACATACACTAGTTTCTAAGTGAAGTCTTGAGCTGACTATAGTAGGTCCCATAGTTTTGGAGATATGGACCTTTACGGAATTCATTTTTTCATGTTTTCGGCAGCCTATAACATGTAAACAATGGGTTTTTGCCCTATCTTTATAGGATTTGTTTTTGTTTGTTTTACTCTCAGGAATCACTGTTCTGCTGTTGTACAACGAATTTAGAGCCATACTGCACACACACACACACACACACACACACACACATATATATATATATATATATATATATATATATATATATATATATATATAGGTGTGTGTGTGTGTACAGTGGCGCTAAATTCGTTGTACAACAGCAGAATAGTGCTTCCTGAAAAGTGATATATATAACTAATTTCAAGAACTTTGATTGTGTTCTTTTAATCATGCCAACGTGTTTCTGTGTTCAGTACAGAAATAATGAAATGAAATCTTTAAGTTTTACTTCCTACGTTTATACCAGCTAGGTTAAAGGAGACGGTGATGATGGGAAATAAATGAAATGGTGGAATGAAGAAAGTGGGAGGATACGGGAGAAACCCAAGCAATCCCACACCCACGGTGTTTGTATACTACAAAGCTCACTTGGCGCGAGCTGGAATCGAACCAAAGACCCTATGCACCAGGGGTCGACACTACCGCTGAGTCACCGCGACCCCTGTTCAAGAGAGAGTCACATATCCTGCTCTAATTACAGTTTCAAGAAGCAAACGTTGAGTTTCCTTATTTTCCAATAATTTTGAATTATTTTGCTTAGTCTTATAATAAAACCAATGTTTCTATATAAGTTATTTACTTTTGCCTCAATATGAAGAGTGAAAGCTAATTTAAATCATACGACTTTTAAATCATTAATTTAGGTGACTCTAAATAAGTTCCTGCAATAGATTAGTCATGTTTAACCTCTTGCGTTCCAGTGACATCCATGTGAATGTCATGAAAACGTATCTTTATTAAGGTCTATTAATCCTGGAGATGATGAAATTTTTAGTCGATGCAAGGCACGAGTTAGTTCTAAAATTTCTCCTCAGGTGGCAGCACCTTTAGTCTGGAGGAAAAACCCTGCTTGTGGACCAAACCAAAAATTTCAGTATGTCAAATGTTTTTCAACGGTTTTTAGCTCATTTGAGGGTACGGAATCTGAATCTGCCGGGTGTACAAATGTACACCTTGAGCATTTTGAGTAATTCAAGATGGCGGCCAATATGGCGGCTGTAAAAGTGATAGGAATATTTTTGTATATTTTATCAAGATGGGTATCAAATTATATGTTTTTGTTGTTGCAGATACCAATAATAATATCAGAAATGTTATGAAATTGATACAAATCGAGATATTCAACATGGCGCCCAATATGGCGGCTGCAAAAGAAGTTTATGTTGTCAGTTCTGAAACCTATTTTTGATGATATGATGGCATTACTGGAAGAAAGAGCAAAGAGCAGCCGAATCTGGAAACTTTGGTTGGATGTTGTCATCAAACCTGTTTTCATTATGATGCTTTACGCACGTGCAGAGAGAGAAGGTGATTTTCCGTTACATTTAGTTGCTGTAAGGTTGATGTTGCCATATTTCTTTCTGTTAGTCACGTTAATTACGCTAGATGTGGTCTTCTTTAACTGCGATCAATGGACCGACTTTCAAGTGAAATACTAGAACAATTTATGAAAGGCGAACATGTTCTGCGTCACAAACCAGGTATCTGGAATGCTATGTGGTCAGATATGTTCATTCAGAATACATTTATGCGTTATGGCCATGGACCAGGAGGAATAATGGGACTTACCCTAAATCCATCAGCAGTGAAGCGATGGGCTTTCAATCTTCACACCTGCAGTCGTTTATTAAATTACATTTATGTCATGAGAGATGCTCGACGAGATATGGAAATAACTAAGCATAAGGAAGAAATGAGATCTCGAGTAAAAGGAGATGCTGCAGACCGAATTACGTTAAAGGAAAAGCTGTCTCATTGTATAGATCCTCTGAAGACCGTTGATCACCCAAAAACTATTGTGAATATTGTGACAGGGAAAATTTGTTCCCAGAAAGTGAATGTTGATAATGCTGTTGAGATGGGTGAGAAGGCGTTGTGTTCTTACCAAGAAAAACTACCAACTGGTTTTCACGATCCAATCTCAAGAACGCTTCGTAATGTTTTCTGCGATGACGTCCAAAGAACAGCTAGTACTGGTGTCATTGACACAGAACTCTTGTATACCCGTGCGATGTGTCTCACATCTACAAGAGATATTGATGCTGAAGAAGTGATTTCATATGAGCTTGCCGCCGTCCCCACCTCTTTGTTTGATGAATATGAGACTCCCAGGTTCTGCAAAAGTAAGTCAAAACTGAAACAAATATTACAGGTAGAGAAGTCTATGAGATCGTACAAGCACGAAGATGCTATCATACTTGATGGTTGTGTTGTTTTGTGGGTGATCAACTGGCCATCTAACGGAACTGTTCTTGACTTCATAAAATTGTATCGGTCATATGTGCTTGAAAAATTGAACAAATGCAACGTGTATCTGATATTTGACAAATACAAGGAGTACAGCACCAAAGGAGGAATAAGAAGCGTCAGAACAGGATCAACGTATAGCAGGTATCATAAATTGTCTTTCAACACGTCGTTGCCCTCCCAACAAGTTGTGCTGAATGTTACGAAAAACAAGGTACAACTAGTACGGCTGATCTGCAAGTATATAATGACAGAAGGGTTGCCATCAGATTCCACCAAAAGCCTATTCATCACTGGACCAGAAGATGTTACAACAGAAATAACTGCTGATTGTATCAAGGAACCTCCAGATATGAAAAACACTCACGAAGAGGCTGATGTCATAATTATCACACATGTAGTGATGGTAGCCAATCAGCTGGGCAGAAATTGTGCAACAAAAGTAATTAGTGATGACACGGATATTCTTCTCCTCCTGATGCACCACTACCACACACAAAAACTTACGTGTAACATTTTTATAGAGGCAACTCAAAGTCAGAGAGGAGTTATTGACATTGGATTGTCTGTGTCCAAACACCGTGATATTGTTTTAAACTTACTAGCACTTCATTCTCTTTCTGGCTGCGATACAGTTCCTACTCTTTATGGCATTGTAATCTGAAGGCAATGAAAGTACTACAAAGTGGGAAGGAGCTTCAAAAGCTTGGAAATAAGACATCACTACTTGAAGATGTGATTCAGGAAGCAACTGAGTTTATAGCTTCTTGCTATGGTAGTAGGATAACTGGCCCTACAATGTCTGATGTCAGAAGAGATGTCTGGTTGAAGAAATTGTCAACAAAGCCTGCCGTACATATGCCGAAATTGAAGAGCTTGCCACAACTATGGAGGCATTCTCTGAAAATGTAAAAAGAGCTCATTTCCAGGCTTGCATTTGGAAACAAGCAGATAAACCAGATCCACCAGACATGGATCCGACACAGTTTGGGTGGTATCGTGATGAGCTGAACAAAATATTGGAACCAGTTACTGTATCACCGGAAACTGTGATGGCACCGAAAGACATCTTGAGATGGTGAGCTGCGGCTGTTCTTCTTAAAACACGAGTAAAGGACGTTGTGGCTGTGTGGCAAATTATAATAGCTGGACTGACTTCTGCAATTTTGAAGCCTCTAAAAGTTGACATAAAATCTTCACACGTCAAAATGCTAGAAATCTAGAAGACGAAAACATGGATACTTCTTCTGACGAAGACTGACAAGTGACTGATCTGTGATATTTATTATTTTGTTGCGGAGTAACATAGAAACATCAGCATTTTGTATTGTAAATGTACATATTTCGCATTAATGTGGCCAGCAACGTAATTCTTGATTAAGAAAACGTCCAGGAAACAAATATAAGAAAAACTTCAAACCTACGCTTGTGTTGTTTGTTTTCTTTTCCACACAGAAAGGAATGGTTTTGTAAATAAATATAGAGAAGCCCAAAATGTGGAAAAAACGTTATGGAGCGCAAACAAGGTGAGTTGCGGTGACAGAGAAAGCATCAACACCCAATCCAAAATTTCAGTGTGTCAGATATTGTTCTAAGTATGTACCTAGCTCGAGGGTCGCGAATCTGAATATTCCATATTGATTTCTATCAATTTCATAATATTTTTGAAGTAACTATTGAAATCTGCAACCCAAAAAACACATAATTCGATACCCATGTCGATACAA
Organism: Thermobia domestica; assembly: GCF_964235325.1. Lineage (NCBI taxonomy): Eukaryota > Metazoa > Arthropoda > Insecta > Zygentoma > Lepismatidae > Thermobia > Thermobia domestica. Next base: position 140,515,537 of record NC_137469.1, on the reverse strand, counting down.
TACTCCAAAAATTTTCTTGTGAATTTTACGGCCGCCATATTGGGTGTCATATTGAATATCTCGATTTTTATCAATTTCATAACATTTTTGACATTATTATTCGAATCTGTAACACAAAAAAAACATATAATTTGATATCCATCTCGATAAAATATACAAAAATATTCCTATCAATTTTACAGCCGCCATCTTGAATTACTCAAAACGCTCAAGGTGTACATTTGTACACCCTGCAGATTCAGATTCAGCACCCTCAAATTAGGTAAAAGCTACTGAGAAACATTAGACATACTGAAACTTTTAGTTTCGATGGATTTCCTCCAGACTACTTATGGGCAGAAAAGAAAAAAAATGTTTTGTCTCAGCAGATGGCATTCACAAGAGAGCCATGTGTTTCTTTTGACGATAAATAACTGGCAACTTTCGATATAGTTTTCTATAAAAGGAACAAAACTTTGTCTTTGATATCCAACCTGAAGCAACATATACTCCCTTCAGAACATCAAAATTTCCCTTTTTCAATTCGAATGTTCCACAATGCAAATAATCGTTGTTTACCAGTAATGCGAATATCATCACCCTAGCACCATAACTATGCCCTATATAACGGTGTAGGCAGTTTTTAAACAGTTAGTGAAAAAATGGTATTACAACACGCACATAGGAAAATGACACCTGGAACGCAAATGTTTAATACTTTTTTCTTTACATATGAAGGACAGAGTTTTACGTTTATTCATGTTCAAGTTAATCTTGTTATTGTCACAGCACTTCTTTAGATGTGTCTCTTATTTTTTCAAAATGTATTTTTTGTTATTTAAATTTGCAGTGAAAATAGCTATCGCAGCTGGGAAGATGATTTTTGCTTTCGTTGGCTCTGAGAAGAGCCGCAATTACGTTGAACTTGGGAAGCCCATCGTAGATGTCAAGAGAGCTGAGAGGTTAAGTACTTCAGGAGAAGTAGTAGTTTCACCATCTGCATGGGCTATGTGCAACTGGAAGAGGTACCAGTATACCCTCAAAACTGACAAGAAGCATGTTAAGGTATTAGTAATAAAGTAATACTGTTGGTATTGGTAACCTACCTGCACTTTGTTAATTCATTACCTAATAACGGTGGTCGAGTATATGGAAAACTTTACCATTCGTTATTGAGCTATTTTAAGTGTTTTTCAAGTGTTAGGCATGGGTTAGGTTTAGGATAAATTGAGTTTGTAAGATTAAATTAGGGGTTCGCCGCACATTGCTAAATATATCTCGAAGCATAAAACTAAAACAGATTTTTAAAGTTTATTTACTGTCAGGTCAAAAAAAAAATTCTAAGTAATACATATATGAACAAATAATGATAGAAAAGAATGAATAGATGAGCAAATGCGTCAAATGTTGCTTGGTCACTAATTAATAAAATATATAAGGTGTTCTAGAATTCCCCATATCCTTATGTGTAAGTATCACAGAGAAAAGTGTCAGTGTAATTTTAGTTATGGTAATGGTAACACTGCCTTCATGGTCGCAGTCAGTACTGTCTGGTATTCTGATATTCAAGATCAAGTAGAGCTTCTAGTTGTAAAAGCCATAGTAGTAGTTACATGTTGAGTTACAATTAGTGGCATGTAAGTGAGTTCGCACACAGGGCCAACAATTGCATAACTCGTACAGCAACCCTGCTTCATTAGGAAAAATTGTGTTTGCTACAGGATATATCCAACATGCATAATGGACGTAAGGAGATTTCTGCTGCGATATCTGTAAGTAAACGGCTTCAATAAAGAGCAGCTTAACTGAATACAGCACGTCCATCAATGTTCTATGTGTTACCAAAACATAGAAGTACGAAAACTTATCGGACACCCTATATTGTCACTTAAGTAAAACACATTACATGCTTCTATGTTACTTGAAGACTTCACATCTGGAGTGGGCAAAAATTTTTCCTGGTGGAAGATAACTCTTTAGTTTTCCTTCCCTCGCCACACTACATAAGGAATAAGTGTAACTGTTTCTAGCCTTTACTCTTATTCTAACGTTAATTATAGCATCGTTTAGAGAAAATGTTCACTATAAATACTAAGCTTCGTCCATAATATAATTTTCCGATACAACTTAAATCCTTATTATACAGTCGCGGTAACAACTGTCGGTATGTGCACTATTTGTTTCTTGTCAATACACAGCGTTAACTGCTATGATGATCATTGATTTAAAGTAACCAATGCAATGTTGTGTATAGCAAAATACTTCAGTAATTACATAAATATTGGGTGATTGGTGAACATACTAAAAACAAATGTTAAATATAGACTATTTGCGTGTTTGGTAAGTTTCAAACTCACAAAATTTTCAAAATTGAGATAATAACATTAAAAGACTTGTAAAAGTATAGCGTTGTTTTCCAGGGACTTTTGTTCACTGACCTTCGGCTTTTGTTACCGCCAAATTATTGAAATGTTGAAAACAGAATGCTGGTTTTCAGTTCTCGTTGATTTTCCAGCTACGGTGTGTAATAACAAAAGCGAAAATATTAACAGTAGTTCGGATTAATATACAATAAAGGGTCCTTCATCCGTGGGTTATTTGATTTCAATTCGCGACTTTTGAGACACAGAAAATTGTTCTCATGCTTAAGTACTTACAGTATAAATGCATACCTGTACTTTCTGTTCCAATGGAATATATTAAACTGTGATTCCATGATTCAGAATCTAAGGAAATTACCTCAGTTTTCACTGATGACGTGGGAACTGGTAGACTTTGAGGTGCGGTCTTCGTAAATAAATGAAATGAAATCAGTAAGTTTTACGTCCCACAGTTATGCTGGCTAGGCTAAAGGAAGCGGTGATGAGAAATGAATGAAATGGTGGAATGAAGAAAATGGGAGGAAACGGGAAAAGACCGAGAAAACCCACGCACACGATCGTAAATAAAAATCGCGGGAGATGTGTGTTAAAACAATACACTTGGTCATCAAAAACAGTGAATTTCATTGTTCGAGTCACTGCCTTAACAAAGATTTTTGGAAAATTATAGTGAAAAGTTCTAATGAGGCCAGCGTGTCACAGAAAAACTGAACAACATGAGTTTAAGCCATATACTTCGTTTTTAATTTTGTTTAGAAAAATGAAAAGCAATTATTATATATTCGAGGGATGTTGATTAACGGGAAGCACATAAACGATAGGAAAATGGGAGGGAAAAAATTGGTTAAAAACTTCAGGAAATGAGAAATAAAACAATGTGAGGAACTGAAACTAGAACCTCTTAGAGAGTCAAATTATGCCCACATATTCATTATTGAATTCAACTTACGAGGGAACCTATCCAAGTGTAACTCTGACTTCAAGTCGAGACTATGGCCGTTGGATACCTTATCCTAAAAGAACATAACACGAAAAGGGATACATCCTCGGTCGCAACCGTTGCGGAGATATAAGCGTGAAATGTTAGGAATTGAACTCCATACTATACATTACAAAGTCAGATTCCGGGTCAGATTTTTCGGAAACGGTCGAGTAAGGAAACTCTGCGAATACATATCAAATTAGTGTGGGGAACACAGCACCTTTCGAATGAAAAATTTGTGTCCCCGGGGCACTTGCAGGGTCCCAGGCGGGGTCCAACTCAAAATTAACAAATGGATCCGGGAGTCAAGTAGCATATGTATGAAAGCTATTGTTAAATAAAAGAAGATAGAACAACTCTCAACTCTCTACGATAACACTGTGCAAACGGGCAACTGGTCAAAATGTCAATACAACTTACATCAGAGAATCTATGGCCACGCTTCTAAATCCGTTAAGTTGAGACAATAACAAAACAGAAAAACATGTTTGAAATTGCAAGGTATTGAAGTAAAGCAAATTGCTGCGGTCTCTCTTTCTCAAAAGCACCCTCCGATATATTTTATTTCTGCAACATTATTCCAGTTTTCTTCAACCCCACTCCTTTCCAAGTTGCCTCACAGTTTCAAGGTTACTTCTTTTCGTCTTTACCATCATGTTTCTCGTTCAGCAAATCCTCCGATAGAAATTTCATAGTGCAATCTGTGAATTTGAGGTCCCGTTGCCTTTTGACCTTCTCACCCTCCACGATAATTCCGATTGACAATGTATCTTTCTCTTCTAGGACACGAAATCCAATGATCATGATTATTCTATCATCCATTAGTCATTCGAGGTCACACTTATACTTGGATAAAGTCCGTTGTGCGACTCTGTGAGAGACTCTGCAGCAATTTGCTTTACTTCAATACCTTGCAATTTCAAATGTGTTTTTCTGTTTTGTTATTGTCTCAACTTAACAGATTTAGAAGCGTGGCCATAGATTTTCTGATGTAGGTTGAATTGACATTTTGACAAGTTGCCCGTTTGCACAGGGTTATCGTAGAGAGTTGAGATTTGTTCTATCTTCTTTTATTTAACAATAGCTTTCATACAATATGCTACTTGACCTCCGGTTTCATTTGCTAATTTTGAGTTGGACCCCGCCTGGGACTCTGCGAGTGCCCCGGGGACACAAATTTTTCATTCAAAAGGTGCTGTGCTCCCCACACTAATTTGATATGTATTCGCAGAGTTTCCTTACTCGACCGTTTCCGAAAAATCTGACCCGGAATCTGACTTTGTAATGTATAGTATGGAGCTCAATTCCTAACATTTCACGCTTATATCTCCGCAACGGTTGCGATCGAGGATGTATCCCTTTTCGTGTTATGTTCTTTTGGGACAAGGTATCCAACGGCCATAGTCTCGAATCGAAGTCAGAGTTACACTTGGATAGGTCCCCTCGGTAGATTTTATGGAACCAAAGGACGATCGTTGCGATCCTTGTGGAAGTCATTTTGTAGCAGTAAAAATAACCACATTAACAGAACACCAAACTAAAATATAATCAACAGAACCAAAACTGAAAACTGCTATAAAAAAAGAAAGGAAACGAGACAAAGAATTTGATAAAACCGTATTACTCGTTAAACTTCAGAATATTATAACATGCCCGAGTGCTAATATTAGTCCATTTTTCCCTTCAGGAACTTCAAAATATTACTGCTTATTATTCAATGACAAAGGCAGTGCAATCTGCAATATGACCTGAACTTACGGCTACTCGTGGAGGTAGTGACCATACTAAAGTCTGTTTCAGGCAACCTGATAAGAAACTTTCCTACCTCCCACCACTTACCACTGCAGAAGGGAAAGCTAGTCATTGACCTTCAAAGGGAAGGATGCTTTCCTAATAAACAGAATCGTGTAAACTCTAAATTCGTACGTCAATTCGCTCGAGAAAGCACTGCTGTTCCTTTTAACTATCAACCCCAAGTAACAAAAAAATACTGTTTTTAATTTTTGTCTTGTAGAAAAGTATTGCATATTATTTATTTATTAAAGTTTACCCAAATGTAAGACATTTTATTGTGTTAAAAAATATCGAAAACATTAAAATCAATAAGAGCTCAATCTGCCCAATTTTGTATGAATGTAGAATTTGATCCCTAAAACGAATACAAGAACGAAAACTACAGGGTTTCGAAAATAAAATGTTGATAAAAATATTTGGAGCAAAAAAGGCATACATTCAGGTAAATTAAAACGCTATGCAAGCTTTTATTTCACAACAACTACAGGTCACCGAGTATTATATAAATAGTAAAGTTAATACGTATAAAAGAAGCATAACATGTTGCTTGTATGGGAAATACGCACCAAGTCACCAAATCCTATTCAAAAAGCCTAGGAGCAAGGGCGCCGATTTCTCTGTAAGTTTGGGGATACTCATTCAGATGCAGAAGGCATATATAAGGATTCGAAGAAAAATTCCATTCAGATTACGCCAAATATTGTATATTCTTAAATAAAATAAGAGGCCCCACATCAGCTTTGGGGTGGCCGGGTCTCCTCGGCCCCCCAGGATCGGTGCCCTTGCCTAGGAAGAGCTGGGCGAAAGAGAACTTCCAGATAATGTAAAGCAGAATAACAAACATGGTACAGTCCGCAGCAAAAAACCTGCAACATGAGCATGTAAATTTATTGTGAAACTACGCCTAACAGTGCAGGGAATCAACATAACGTCTAAGTGGCACGAATCACACCAGGAGAAACCTCGGCGTCCTCCCCTGCACACTTATTTTGGAGAAAAAGACTTTGTCGTTTGACAATAAACTTACATGCTCATGTTGCAGGTTTATTTCCTGCGGAGAGTACATTGACTTTTCTCAGGTTAAAATCTAATAGAAATGTTTGTTTCTGCTATGATGAGCGTTTAAGCTCTTTAAGCCAAAGCGTTCGTTATTTTTGTATAATTGAACAAACTCGTACTCTTTCGTTCTCTTTCGTTACTCTGTATTTATCGTTACCCTTTCTTTCTTATACAATAACGAACTCTTGTTGCAACATTAGACTATCCTGCACACCTGGGGCCGCGGTGGCTCAATGGTAGAGATTTCACCTGTGGTGCATGGGGCACCTAGTTAGATTCCAACTCCCGCCAAGCGAAATTTGTGGTGGACAAACATCACGTGCGTGGGTTTCCTTGGAATCTTCCCTTTCCTCCTTCTTTCTTTATTCCACCAATTCTTATCATCACCGTCTTCTTTAGCCTAGCCGGCATAACCGTGGGACATAAAACTGAAAGATTTCAATTCATTTTATATTCTGCGTGCCATAACCGTCTCTGTCTGCAAGTTAATTACTGCAAATGATTAATCCTATTCCTATTAATGGAGACCGATAATATTTCTAAAACAATAAAAAGTCATTTTTCCCTCTTCTGCAAGAGAGGCTCAGCAAACAAAATTATTGTTGTAACACTATTACCAATGTTTATATATATATAGTGGTGGATCCAAAGGGGCTGTAGGCCCCCTTGACGCTCAGGTATACACTGGATGAAATTAGCTTCAATCCTGCCTTACACTGGATAAAGCGACAAAGTATGGTTTAGGCCTCCCTTGATCATATCCTGGATCCGCCACTATATATATATATATATATATATATATATATATATATATATATATATATATATATATATATATATATAGTTCTTTTTCTTATTGTTCTTTTTAATGTAAGAAAGAACATCTGTCAATAAGAGAGCAAACGAGAAGTTTTCTTTCCTTTTTTTGGCATTTCAGGTTATTCTTATCATCTTAACTCTGATAATTTACCCATAATTGTACTTGGTTTTCGATTTAACAACCGTGTGCGTGGGTTTTCTCGGGGTTCTCCCGTTTCCTCCCACTTTCATCATTCAACCATTTCATTCATTTCTCATCATCACTGTTTCCTTCGGCCTAGCCGGCGTAAGTGTGTGACGTAAAACTTATAAAGATTTCTGTCTTGGTATTCGATTTCATATCATTATAAAATTATTTTATCAATAAGACAATATAAATTCAATTACCAACCCTGACATCCCTTGCCATTCTAACATTATGTCACAAGCCCGACTGCCAAAAGCAAGGAAAATAAACAATACAATTGTTCAATAAAATCTCCATTATAATGACACGTGTTACCTCACTAATGCAGGTAACTGTAAATGTTTTAAAATACGTAGTGTTGTTATAAAAGTTGTAATTTATTCTTTAGGCATATTTATATACACTCTATACTTCTGTGTGCGGGGGCTGATGGTGGAAGACGGAACACCAAAACTCACCTGTACTTGAGCGTGGTGGGGAAAAAACTTCTTCTTTTTCCTATCAGCTTACGTGAAGCAGATTATAGTGCTTTACGGAAGGTGTTGCATAGAAGAGAACAACCTAATGAACTTATAACCTGGTCGGACTCAAAACTCTTAATGTGAAACACAATTAGGATTTTTTTTTTTTTTTTTTTGAGAGAATACCCTACTGCCTCATCAGTTACAATGAAGTATTCTGTACCTGCTCACTGCGGGTAGTAGTTAATGCACACAATCAAATCGAGAAATTAATGAAGAGAGAAAAATATATTCACCTGTGAAACTACTACAACTTCTCAAGGTAATGAACTATAAAGTATCGTTTAGAACAGCCTTTCCCAACCATTTCTACACTGCGGCCCCCTTCACAGTCTACAATACATGTGAAGGACACCTTGCAATATATATGGTTAGTACGGTTAATATTTATATTTCTTCCCCAAGTTAGTGTATATATATATATATATATATATATATATATATATATATATATATATATATATATATAGGGTGTCACAAAAGATCGGGACGGTGGAATGTCTCGAGAAATACACGTCGTATCATGAAACACAAAAACACGTGGGAAATATATTTTTAACTTCCATTTCATGGTGGAACAATGAATTCACCCGGGCAACCCTAAGGGGAACAGAGGGGGTCAACGTGAAAAGTTTAAATGGCGCCCCCCAGTTGGTAGTGCAGATTCAGATGCTACATACAAAAATACGTAACATTCAATTGCAACATTTCTGTTTGTTTGCTCGATAGATGGCACTGTAATCGAAAAATCTGTTTTATCGAGCAACGCAACAGAAATGTCGGGACAGTGGAATATCTCGAGAATTACGCATCTGGGCATGAAATTAAACACAAATATAAGGATCTAATATTTTTGATCCCTAATGTGGTAAAAAATCACAGTCGAAAAAAAGTGATATATTTTAAATATTTTTCACACAGGTGGAAAAACCAGATTGATTTATTTCTCTATGCTCATTGAGTTAGAAGAGACCAGAAGTCTCCACCTAACAGTAAAATTCTAAATATTGTTCATTGCTACGTGACTTCTGTAGGTGAATGGGTCACAACAGAAATAGGTTAAGAGGAATTTAACCACAGTTACACGATTCATATAAAAGACTGCCGTAAATTTGCTTCGGGGCCCAGTTGGTACAGTGGAGAAGCAAGGCATTGTTTTGAAGAAGTCTCCATCGTTCGGAACATAGTGATGGATCTCTCCTGGCCATCAAAGGTTGGATCTTCTGGTCTCTTCTGCCGAATAATATTGTAAGTGACTATCCTTCTACTTATCCTATAATTTGGATAAATGTTGAATTGTAATTTTCAATAGGAAATGATCAAAATTCTTACCATGAAATAGGAAATGTCTACCATCTAATTCATAAATATTCAATTAACTAGCTTTCACTTTTTTATTAGTTATTAATTTTGTAACTACATTTAATTTGTCATTATATTTCAATAAATCATTATAAATGTACTAGCAACCCTTTTAACATAATTTAAATTTGTTTCCATAATAATCAAAGGTGTATCTTATTTAGCAGTGACAGGCATTTTGGTTAGCCAATGCTCTTACCAAGATATTTCAATTACATTTGCTAATGACGTTATGGCTAACAAAGTTAAATATCTCACCCCAAAAGAAAAGTACACCAGATGGCTCTCTAGGCGATATATGACATGCCAAGAATCTCTTACATTTCCTTTGATCAATTGCAAATGCATTTTTCCATTTTTGTACATTATTCTCATGCCAGTTTATTTGTGTTATGTTATTTATGGTTTGTGTACCAATAGACTTAGTTTTCACATTATTGTGCTAGTTTTGTTATGCATAGTCCTCGCCGCACTAGAGCGAATACGAGGAACATGTCTCAACAAAATTCCGCTTCATCAAGTGGGTCACTCCCCCCTCCCTCTTTCCTTGCTATATTCTCGGGTCAACAAACTGAACGCGCCGATCGTTCTGGCGAATTTTGAAAGAATTGCAGCAATCTCTAATTGGGACGATACTAAACGTCGCACTATTTTTCCGTTATGTTTAAGTGACGTGCCAAATTTCTGGTATCATTCAAAGCCGTCTCATGCAACATTAACTTGGGATGATTTAAAATCCGGTTTTTTGAAGCAATTCGGACCAAATACCGCACCATTATCTGACATTGAGAATTATAGAAGCTGTTATCAACAGAAGGGCGAATCTCTTTTACATTACATGTACAGAAAAAATATCTCAGTCAGCAGCTTGATCCCCAACCTGCATTTTCAGATTTTTTTACAGGACACAATTACCAATATGTTACCTACTTATATCCTTGACTTTTCCCAACAAACCATTAATAATTTCGATCAATTGGTTACCGCAGTTGAAATTCGCCAAAGGGTAGGTTGCTTAGCTCAAAGACGTCTCTCTTCATTTACTAACCCTCCACAGTCTTCCATCGCCACGCCTAATACGTCACAAGACGATGCGTTTAATAACATAATCTCTAAATTAGAAAATATACAGGTTCAGATGAACACATATTGTAACAGTCAAAGCACCCCGCACACAGTGGCGTTTGCAGACGCCCACCCTCACTTTTCTTCGGTTCCTCCACAAAAAGGCAGAGATCTGTCTTATAATAGCAAATCAGAACATTTTTATGATCACAAATGTCCTAAAGGAAATTTTTCACGGTCTCCTAGTCGGGATAGACAGTTTAGTAAAGAACGCAGGGAAAGAAAAAATTCTTTCTCCGAATGTCGGGAATGTACTCATTCCCATAGCAGTATACAAAATGGTTGTCATGACCATTCACGGTCCCGCTCTAAATCGAAGGATTGTTCGTGCCATCAGTCTAATAACACAGACACTTCCAATTCTAAGAATAGTACCCAGAAACAAAATTCCCATAACAGGAAACAACAATTCAGGAATTCTCGTTCAAAAGTTTCTAGGAAACACAATAACCGAAGTCAATATTCTTCAGTGTTTTCTAACGTACCTCCGATGATGTATAAAGCATTTTTTCCCTACCAATTTCCAAATTTCTCTCCCTTAGCACTCAATCCGTACGCTAGTCCGTTTGTAGCTAGTCAATCATCCTCATCACCCTTTGTTACCTTTCCCCCAGACAATCAAAAAACTAATAAATCAAACAGAGATTTCCCAGCCAGAACCTCCGCATGGGGTAGAATGGCCGCTCTCTAGCAGTAGTAGGCTGCCTAGTAACACTGTTAACACTGTGCCTGATTCAAACCAGCGTCTACAACAATTTGACGCGGTGCCCGCCTCACATAACGTTTGTATAGATAATGCTGGCAGCGCACCTAGTTCGAACCTTAAACCCCAATACAATAAGTATATAACCACTAACAGAAATTTGTCCTTTCACGCAGTGACTTCGTCAACTGTGACTCCCCAAACCAAGAGTAGCAACGGGGTTAATGATTTAGATAACGTAAAGACGAACGATATTCACCGGGACTCGATCCCACGACCATCTCAGCCAAATTGCAGTCAGGTGCGTACCCAGTTGATTAAGAAGCGTCAGTTAACGTTTATTAAAGGCATAATAGGTGCGAAACAACATCATTTTCTCTTGGATACGGGAGCAGAATGTAATATAATACCTTTATCAGCTTTGCCACCAAACTCCCATTGTTTTAATTTATCCACAACTCTACATGGAATTTCTAATACGCCAGTTCGGTTACTCAAAGCTATTACGCTTCCTATCTTTATAGGAGATAAACAATTCAGCGTACTTTTTCGTGTTTCTCCATCAGCACAAATGCCTATAATAATAGGGAACCCGTTCTTAAACCAACATTCTGCAAAGTTAGATTATACTAAAAATGAGCTAATCTTGAAACGTTTTGGGAAAAGAACACCTTCGCAACACTATGACAATATTCAGGTTACGGTTTCTAAATTCGTTTCCGTTAACATTCCAGCCACCCGCAACTACCTTTTCGAAGTTGCCAGACCAGTAACGGTTCCTCTTCACAGCGTTTCTATTCTTGAACTGAGTCTACCTATGAAAGGTGACGTCAGAGAGTTTTACCTCAATTCTCCCATTCACAAAAATAAGAAATCGTGTTACAATGTTCACACAGTAGTCAACGCTGCTTTCTCCGCTATTCCCCTTGTCAACCCCACTGAACACGCTCAGCATTTTAAGAAGGGTACTGTTATTGTCTCTGGCATTCCTTTCAATAGCGAATATCAAACTCAACAGGTTAATATTGTTACTAAATTGTATGATCTTACTCCAGATCAAATAGAGTCACAGAAAAAAGAACGGTAAGGAAAAATCAAACACCTTGTAGACCCCACCAAATTTAAAATAAATACTAAACTTAATGACGATCAACAAAAACAAATACTAGATATCTTACTCAGTCATGTATGTGCTTTCAAATGGAGTAAAGAAGACTTTACAAAAATCACGAAGTATTCTGCTTCACTGGATTTAGTAAACCGTACCCTATTTCAGGTTGTACCTTTTATGGTGCCTCACCGCCTTAGACCGAAAGTCAAACAGAAGGTCTTGAAACTTCTCGACCAAGGAATATTAGAACCTGCGAATAGCCCTTACAGAAATAATGCGATTGCTGTGTTAAAACCGAATTCTAAGGATGACATACGGCTAGTCCTGGATTTGAGAAAATTATCAACACTGTGTATCTATAGCAGAACCGATCACTTCTATGAATGATATTTTAGATCATCTTTCGAACTCGAGGTTCATGTGTTCAATTGATATGTCTTCATCTTTCTTCCAAATCGAGTTAGACGAAAAAGACAGAGATGCAACAGCATTTTCACTTCGTGATATTGATTTGCCACATGCTCAGTTTCGTTTAAAACGCTATTCCCAGGGCCATGTAAATGCCTCCATAAGTTTGCAACGAATTTTAAAAGAAATTTTCAAAGACATCCCGCGAAATGGTCTTTTAATCTACGTAGATGATTTTCTTCTTCACTCTAATTCCTTTGAAGAGCTTCTTGATACCTTAAAGCAAGTATTGGAAAAAGCTGAAGCTCACTCTGTTCTTTTTAATTCGGAAAAATCAGAATTCGGTGTTACCTCTACCAAATGTTTGGGACATGTGGTCTCGAATGGTCAGATCAGACCGGATCCTGCTAAACTAGAGGCCATATTGGAAATCCCTAGGCCTACTACTGTTAAACAATTAAAATCATGGCTTGCTACAATTAATTTTTATCGCTCTTACTTGGTAAACATTTCAAACATCTTAGCACCATTATATGACGCTCTTAAAGGCTCCCCCCGCACTCTTAAGTGGGACAAGCATACGCAAGATGCATTCGAAACTGCACGTGAACTATTAACAATAGAACCAGTTTTAACAATATTTTCTACAGAAAACACACAACATTTACTCATGTGTGACAGTTCAAGTATTGGAATTGGAAGCGTTCTGCTGCAAAACGAGAAAATGAAAGTGATTGGCATGCCGTTCATTACATTAGCGCGCGACACCCTACCCGCGTCAAACGTCGTCCTGTTTACAGTCAAGAGTTATTTGCCATATATTATTCGCTCGTGAAATTAAGAAAATACTTGTTAGATGCTAAATTCACTATAGTAACAGATAATAAATCGTTATAGGCACTCCAGAATACAAAGAACCTCTCAGCATAGCACATACGTTGGCTCGAGTATATTAATTCTTTCAACTTCTCTATAGCACATGTAAAAAGTTCTCAAAATAGTATCAGTGACCTGTTATCTCGTAACCCCCTACCCTTTAAAGATGAAGATCTTGAAATCATTGAACCTGACGTTCACCCCTTAAGTCAGTTAGCATTGAACAGCAAAACAGACATTGCTAGTTTACAAAGACAAGATTCTTATTTTTCAAAGGTCATATACACTTTGCATGCACAAGATCAAAGCCACCCACAGTTCAATCTTTGGCGCAAGCAATTCACTTTTATGGATGGCATTTTATACAGAAAAATGTATTCAACCACGTCCCCTAGATTGTTAGTATGCGTACCACAAGTGCTAAGAAACATTGTTTTTCAAGAGGTACATGCTAATCAATTAACACATCCAGGGTACCTAAAGACATACTATATATTAAGATCTAAATACTTCATACATAACATGAAAAATTGGTTGTATGAAAAGAAACGAAGCTGCCCAGATTGCGCCAAAAACAAAAGAAACTACCAACAGAATAATCTTCACGTCCAAACGCACCAACCCACAAGTCTTTTTCACACCTTTGTACTGGATTCGTGTGGAAAATTTCCAAAAACAACTTCCGGAGACTATCAATACATATATGTTGCTGTTGATATGGCATCATCCTTTCGCATAACCCACCCGGTGAAAGATATGACGTCAGACACGTTCGTATCTTTCCTAATGGAACAAATAATTATACCATATGGGGTACCTACGGTAATTTTACTTGACAAATCAAGTAATCACACAAGTGCGAAGACGAAAGAATTTTTGCAGTCCATGAACATTTCAGTGAAATATTCCTTACCTTTAGGCCACTTTTCGCAAGGTGCAGTGGAGCAGAAAATACAGGAAGTTCAGAATGCGCTAAAATTCCTTTCAAGAAACAACAAGGAAGATTGGCACCTATTTTTACCGCGAATCAAACTCCCAATAATAAATTCTGTTCTAGTCCGTTTGAGCTCGTGTATGGCGTCCAACCTCGACTGATTATTGATAATTTATTAAGAGTTCCCATTCAACATACAGATAATCATGATCACCTGTTACATCTAGACGAGCTACGATCATTAGTCAACTACCAGAGACATTAAGCTTTCACCCATTTAAAGGCTAAAATCGAATCAAAGAAAGTTCCAACCACGTATCAACCTAACCAAATGGTATTAGTAAAAAATATATATCGCAAACCAAATGAACCAGCTGTTTTCAGACAGGATTATTTAGGTCCATTCCGTCTAATTTCGAAGATTGACAACAACTCCTACAATGTAAAAATGGATGGATAGATACAACCAATCTCTAAGACTAGATTAAAGCACTATTTTCCTGACGTAGCTGCTGACGTACGATTTGAAACGAAATATAGGAACTTCTGGAAGCACAACACTCGTCAATACACCAAAAACTTTAACTCATAGAACCAACGACCTTGTCTCACGTTCCATGATTTAAAAAAATGAACTTCCGACATATCACAATCAATCATCCACTGCATTTATCAGGTTCACGACTTTCATTGCACAGGATACATATCTCACACGCACACTAATAAAGGGGAAACATCTTTTATTTTTAACCAATCCATCTCTGAAATGTTTACAGTAAACACTCCTGCATTACTGATAATAAGTATCTCACTGCGCTTAGACCCCGAAAAAACTTTCATTTTTGCCAACCAATCACGAGCGAGTATTTTTCTTTTCATTTTTAATGAGCGAGTTGTTAAAACATCTGATCTGTGAATTCCTTCCTCCCCCAAGCCCAAACACCTGGATTCCTTAGTTGTTTGTTGAATACACTGAAAAACGGAAAAAGTGAAAGTTATTTCGTTCAAGATAGATTTCAATACTAAATCTTTGCCACTTGAATATATTGATGCAGTTCAAATATCATTGTTTCCATCAAGTATGGCAACTAACTTTATTCTTAACAACTGTAGAATGTAACTATTTTTCGTATACCTTTCAGGGATTATTTATCGTACTTACAGACGTGTTATACGCGAACCCTCTGTTCCCTTAACACCTATGCAAAATTCCGAAATCTTAACAATTTTACAGATGACAAACCTTCCGCGCCAACCCACACCCGCTTGTTCACCGATGTATTTACCTGTAGCCCACCCACTCTTCAAGCAATCTTCTACCTCCGCATATTGATAACTGTAATCTCTTATGTCAGCTGTGTCCTTACTAAAGTTAAAATATTTTATACTTTGTATATATTTTGATGGACAGATGCTCCTTTAGCATAATAAAATATGCCTTAGTTATAAGTTTTATATATATATAGTTTCGAATAGAATGTCTCTATTAATATATACATTTATGGGAAATTATTAAGGGAAAACTTATTTTATTACTATCGACATAGTTTCATTCTCTCCTCATTCTCTCAGTAAAAGGGAATCTCTCTTGAGACATCATTATCATTATTTTATCCGTACTTAATTGACTATTGTCTCAGTAATATGATTATGTGGGAGGTTTTTCTATTGGTAATACGGATCATCATCCTATGAATTAACTATAACTGGCATGAAGAAAAAAAAAACCTTTTCTCCCTCTCTTTACCGTTTATGACACACCTCCTTCATCCTATCTTAACTACCAAGACACCCAAAACACGTCACAAATCACAAGCAGAAGGACTTCTCCAGGAAACTGCATTAAAGCCTTTTGAACTGGAAATATCTTAGGCTTATAACTGTGCTTCCCAAAGTACTTCACGACGTGATGCAGTGCCAGCTAACATACTACGGGTTCTACAATGCTTTGCAGTGCATCTCACAGCTTCCAAGTCCATGGTTTTCATCCAGTGAAAATGTAGGACAAAGATCTTCGTAGCTCGGTTACGAAGCCATGCAAATGTGTTATATTAATAACACTTTAATCTTAATATTAAAAACACTGACCCATCTTATAAACACTCGTTGAGACTATGTTCTTACAATACGATCAATATATCAGTGTGACTAATAAGTATAAGTAAGTGACAAAAGTAAACGACGGACTAACATAGAGTGGACTTCGATAACTGACCACTAGAACTGTCGCCCCTTTTGTGCTTTAACCTTATCTACTAAGTGAACACTCGCTGGGATACTCAATCACGAATTGAATTTGCTGCGTGTGTGCGTTTCTTTAAGAAGAGGGCTCATTCATAATCAAATACGTCGAACTTTACACCCTATCCAAAGTGAAGTCAAAGAAACTGGTTAGTAAACAGTTTTTTTTCTCACAGAAAAATGTGCATTAAACGAACAGTGCATCAATTTGTGTTTAATTTTATTTTCTGTGTGTATAATAAGAGACTCCTTTAGGAATCAGTGAAACTAATTCTATTTTTGCTTTAAACAACAAAGAAAAAACAGCACACAATCGAAAAAAAATAGTGATCACAACATACATTGAAAAATAATGTGTGATGAATTTACTCTAGGAGGGGTAATGTGGTAAAAAATCACAGTCGAAAAAAAAGTGACATATTTTAAATATTTTTGATTTACCAGAGATTGATTTATTTCTCTATGCTCATTGAGTTAGAAGAGACCAGAAGTCTCCACCTAACAGTAAAATTCTAAATATTGTTCATTGCTACGTGACTTCTGTAGGTGAATGGGTCACAACAGAAATAGGTTAAGAGGAATTTAACCACAGTTACACGATTCATATAAAAGACTGCAGTAAATTTGCTTCGGGGCCCAATTGGTACAGTGGAGAAGCAAGGCATTGTTTTGAAGAAGTCTCCATCGTTCGGAACATAGTGATGGATCTCTCCTGGCCATCAAAGGTTGGATCTTCTGGTCTCTTCTGCCGAATAATATTGTAAGTGACTATCCTTCTACTTATCCTATAATTTGGATAAATGTTGAATTGTAATTTTCAATAGGAAATGTTCAAAATTCTTACCATGAAATAGGAAATGTCTACCATCTAATTCATAAATATTCAATTAACTAGCTTTCACTTTTTAATTAGTTATTAATTTTGTAACTACATTTAATTTGTCATTATATTTCAATAAATCATTATAAATGTACTAGCAACCCTTTTAACATAATTTAAATTTGTTTCCATAATAATCAAAGGTGTATCTTATTTAGCAGTGACAGGCATTTTGGTTAGCCAATGCTCTTACCAAGATATTTCAATTACATTTGCTAATGACGTTATGGCTAACAAAGCTAAATATCTCACCCCAAAAGAAAAGTACACCACACTAAAGTGTGTGTGTGTGTGTGTGCAAATGAATGAACTTGGTCAACCCCTAGAAGGGATGGGTGGGCATTTGGGGCATTTGGAAACGTGACATGGGAACCTTCGATTGTTACTGTAGATTCAGATGCTGTACACAAAATCAACGTAACTTTTTATCGGAAAAGTTGTTTTCTGTTCTTGACAGATGACAATGTAATATCAAAAAGCTGTTTTATAGAGTGACGCATGAAATGTATTTTCGAGCAAGAGATACAAATACTATATACCTGCCAAGCGTTTATTTGAATTGTTTTATTGCAGTTACCGTTACTGCAAGCTGTAATCATGTAATAATGAGGGTCGACAAATAGGGAATTATAGGGCATTTGCTCCCTCTGGAATTTAAATTGCCCCTGATTTCGTTAAATTATCCCTACATGTGAGGACTCAATATGCACAATTACCTTCTTAATGGTAGAGTAGATACGCAGGAAATCATCAATAACATTGTGTTGCCAAACCCTATAATTAAATTGTGTGTTTTATACTGTTTTATTAATTTTTGCCAGTTTTATCCTATTTTTCTATATAATTTTTTCTTGTTTTATATTGCTTTACAATAATTTATATTATTTTATACTCTTTTTGAGAATTTTATAGTGATTTTTTTTTACATTTTACTAGCTTTTTATAGTGATTTTCAGTGTTGCCACACAACTGAAATTGTTGTGAAACATTTTTTGTTAATATACTTTGATATCTAAGACCATGCCACAAGATGAAGGGTATGGTTGTCTTAAAACACGTGACAGGTTGAAAATATAAAGTTGGCTTACCGTTGTTCCTATACCTCTAAAGGAACTTGCTGTTTCTATGATTGTTTTCTTATACGTAACTCTTATCCATGAATTGCTATTTCTTGTTAAAAATAGCTGAATGAATTTGAGGGGTGTGGGGAGAGAAGCTTATATTTACTACATTTAAAACTTCTTTAACCTTGGTCTGGGTTGGTTTTCTTTGTATTTAAAGTCGGCCATACATTGATGTATTTTTCGGTCGTAACCATAAAATTTCATACGCTAGTCTTGTTAGCAGCTGTCAATACGTTAGCGTATGGGACCTGGCGTAAGTTTACGTACCGAATTTTTATACGCTGGAAAAGTCTGGCTCAGGGGTGTAACCAGCAGGTTAATGTAGGAGGGGCCAGTCGTTTTTGAAGGAGGGCAAGCCAAAAAATGTGTTGCAGCTTGTGTTTTTGAGCCCTGAAAATCCGGGAAAATTTTGGTTTCCTTCCGGAACACTAAAACCACTGTTTTTATGCTTATTATTATTATTATTATTATTATTATTATTATTATTATTATTATTATTATTATTATTATTATTATTACTATTTTACTTTTTCTCCATAAATTACATTCCAGATAGTTTTCATTACATTTAGGCCAGGACTACTGTCCCGGACCAAATATTATACCTTTGTGCGTAACTATTTCAGTTTAAGCCTTTGTACACAGAACCTATCTACATAAGATTGATTTTCTTTGAAATGGCACTGAATTTCTTTAAGATTTCCTAACAAAAATATTTATTTATTTATTCGTGACTAAACAAACATAATTATTTTATTAACAGCTATATTGTACTTCTTGTTTTACACCAAGTAGCATTTTTAAAATGCGAATGAAATCCAAACTGCAAAAATGAATAAAATCTTTGTTTTTCACCAAATTTCCATATGATAGAAAATGTTTTATAAAACACGAGGTAGAGCATATAAAAATATAATTAACTTACAAATTAATTTAGTTCCTTGTACACGTTCATGTTCCGTTAGAAAATTAAATACACATTCGTATAGTTATATATAAAAAAATTTAGTAGCAATGTTTTATGGTAGTATTTATAGTACCTTGTTAAAACGTTTGTCATCGAACTGTCAAATATAAATCGCAGTAAATTGTGTAATCTGCTGTCACAAAAAAAGTATACCCTGCTACTTTCCGATTGGTATAAGGAAGAGATACCATCAGCGGCGTAACGAGCATTACAAGATTGGGGGAGGGATGAAACTTGACATTGCCAAGTCTTGATTTGAAAAATTGCCAAGTCTTATTTTTAAAAAAATGAAAAGTGTTTCAAAAATCTTAGTCTCACTTTTACCAACCCTGTAGAAATCTATTACAACAACCTTATTTTCATATTCGTCCCATTCCATGCCTCGTCTGAGATACGAATACGAACAGCTCTTGTCCCATTTTCGAGTGCAATTTTACACCTCAACTGAGAATCATTATCACCATGCACAATGCACAACTGGTAATTTGACAACTTATGGCTAGGTTAGATAATTTGCGTTACCCAATCCTCACGAGAACCTATAAAGCTATAATCTGTTGCGGAAATGCATTTAAAAACGTAGAATAAGGTAGGCTATATTTACTACTTGTGATATAGGGACATATAATTTACATAAACATTCAATTGAGGGGATCAGTGGGAGACCAGGCTAACCTGCACACAAATACCTCCTTAGCTCAGCTACTTCATATTTTAAGGACGTTTGATAAAACGCCGGATCTTGTTGGGTAGGGTGCGAAAAAAGGCTCTGGCAGAGAAGTGGGAGAAAGCCTGAGAGAATGTCTTTGTAGAATGATTTTCTACCAAAATGAATAATGTATGTAGTTAGAGAAGAAGAAAATGCACTATAATACACATCATAATATGAGATTTGATTCTACATTAAATTCATTATTTATTATCGAATTGAAATAGTGAAATTGTGAAAAACAGGGTGCAAAATCCTTGGAGAACATTGAAATTTCCCTCCACTGAATATTTCTGGGCGAAATTCCCTCACTAAATCCTTGCTGGGGGAGATAATACACTGAAATAATGTCAGAAGCTTCCAAAGTAATTACCGTAATTCATATGTAATCACCATGCATTTCATATTTAATTATTAGATGAAATAGTGATCAGCGGTATACTAGTAATATCTAACTTTGTATAGTTTACTACTTCTATGTGCCCAAATACGTGAACTTTCTACATCGAAGCATAAAAGTGTGCATTTTTTTTTTTTCAAACTCTTCAGTCCTCGTCTCCTCCCACTTCGATTTCATGATTTCGCACTCTGATTAAATATATTAAATACCGGCAGGAAAAATACTAATATATGACCTCCCTTTTAGACGCCCATCCAACCACGCGCTCGGGGCACGTGCCTCGCTTTCTCCCCCATAGTTGCGGCCCTGTGAGCTACATATGTAACATACAGCGGTATATATAATACTTAGATTTACAAATGCGGAAGAAGGAAGAATTGCAATTTTTGTTTAACTTTCGAAAGAAGCAATTATAGGATTAAAAATGAGGTAGGAAAGGCAACACATTTGTATGAAAATGAAGTGAAACACACACCGGTCTATGCTTTCACCCAGTAGACGTATTGTTTTGAACCCCAAAATGTGATTTTTGGCATCTTGCAATTAGGTTCACAGCCAGGGATGAATTCAGGGGGTAGCCCGGGGGGAATGTCCCCCCGAAGAAAATTCATTTCCTCCTGGAGAAACTCCCAAAATTTCAGTCACAAATGTAGAAATTACTTCACCCAATTATTTCTTTTTCTTTCTGTGCACGTGCAGACAAAATCCGATCTCTCAATATACATATATGTATGACGCAGACTCATTCTATATAAATATTAAACATGTAACATCTAAGATAGAATACCAAAATAGTCAATAAAACCTGTATTTCTTAACGCTATGACCGAGTTTGACAGAACATGAAATTGTCAACTGTTGCAGAAAGGTTTGTATTTTAGTAGGTACTATATTCTCGCCCTATATTATATATTAGTAGGTAGCACTAGCACAGATTGAGATAGGAAAGGAAAGATAGGGAAGATCTTTCGATCATTCCATATGATCTCTGATGTCAGTAGACTTCAGTTTTCGAAAATGTACAGTACTTGCATTATTTGAAATAGAGTGCCTAAATCTCATTTCTCGCATCGGAAGTAACAGACGAAAAGGTGTTTTACGATTGTTAAAGTAAACACACCTTTCTTTAACTAAAAGTAAGTCAGTTAAAGGGTGAGATTCAGAGGGCGTCATTTAGAGGGGTCAGGGAGGAACAGTTATCCCTTCTGGGTTAGAGATTTATATAGAATTTATCAATATAATAGCAGTATATAAGTGAAAGATTGCTATTGAAGGTGACGAAGGAGCGACAAGCGGAGCGACGGCCCCGGGCACCGAGTAAGGGGCGCACGATTCGGGAGGGAAAAAGAAAAGAAAAGAAGGAAAGAAAAAAGAGGGAATGAAACACATGTGCACATGTGGGCATGTGCACATATATAAAATGAAAAGAAAAAAGTAGTAAAAAGTGCTCAAAATCAAGGAAAAGCAAGGTTAACTTTTTAAAATTTTCTCACCTTTCGCAGCTGGTCTGTGGACCTCACTCATATGTACGGGGGTGCCCTCGTATACTCTCGCCCCAAGCGCTGACTTTCCACGACACGGCACTAATCCTACTGAAGATTTCGTAAACTAAACTATTGATGTGTATGCAGTGAAGAAACCAGGGCTAATATACTTGATTTAGAATCAGAAGTGTGAGAAAGAATGATTACTTTTTGTTAATATATTCCTATGTATGTTTGTATAAGGACAAAAAATACTTGAGTTAATTTAAATCTTTTTAAAAAACTTCTACATTAGTAACAAACAGGAACTACTGAATATAGGAAAAAATAACTAAAATAGCTACTGTAAATAGCAGTTAAAGTTTAGTCTAAAATATTTTTGCCAGTCTTTATTTAATGTTTTAGATAAAATTAAACAATTGTTTTTTTTTTTTAATTATAATCTCATTGAATATTTATGAGCAATTAGTCTCAATATTAGCTAAGATGTGCATGTGAATGGAATTGTTAAATATGCTGCTTTCTTGCAAAACTACAGAAAAACAACCCTCCCCCCGAGGAGTTCACATTCCCCCCGGGTGAAAATGTCTGAATTCAATACTGTTCACAGCGGAAGCGACGAAATGACTTGACTCCAGTGCCGTGCCGTGGTAACTCAGCGCCCGAGGGGAGAGTATACGACGATGCACCCGTACATATGCGTGAGATCGACAGACTAGCCGCGAAGCGCCACCATGCTTGGAGCGAAGCGGTAGAAAATTTTAAAATTAAACCCTGCTTTCTCTTGATTTTGAGCGCTTTTAATTACTTTTTTCCTTGGATTTTATACATGTGTACGCACATGTATTTTCCTCCCGAAGTTTGTGCCCCTTTACATCTGCACCCGGGGCAGTCGCCCCACCACAAGGCACGGCACTGCCTGATATCCATGGTAGCTTTTCTTCCCACCGAGCAACACCCCCAGAAATCTACTGTGATACCATTCCCAAAACACATTTTATTCAATTCACCTTACTCGAAAAGCCCTGTAAATAGTCTTACTATAAAAAAAACTGAAATAATCTATTGTTTACCTCCGTATTAATATGATTACTTTTTATTCAAAGGGAAAGGTCTATTTACACACAAAGCAGATACAGTTACACAATATATTCACTCTGGTATCAAAATCTACTTCCAATTGATATTTTACTATTGGGAAAAAACTCTTAAATTTGTCAAATTTACATACTATACATAGTAAAAAGTTTATACCAACCAGTCACTGCCTTCTTCTTATTTTATTAATAGGCCTATTAATTCTTGTTATTCTCTTATTAATCTCCACAATCTGCGTGTTGTTTTGTATACGCTCTTGTATCAAATGTTTTTGCGTCCAATGCTCTACCTGCAACTGAAACGCTTCTTCTGTCTGTCTTTGTTTTAATTTTGCACGCCACCTCTATTCGCTTTTGTCAGTGGTACTACCATGAGCAAAATAAATGACGCGTCTCTTTATTTTGAAGTTTTTTGAAAATATCTCCGTTTTCTTTATATGTTCGAAATTTCGGAAGGTTTCCCCAGCAGGACAGGTTAATAACAAACCCGTTTTTAATATTTGTGTTAGATATTAGCTTAAAATAAATAAATTAGAAGCAAAAAACATTAAATCGACAGAAATCTCGAGAATTACCAACTCTGCTAAAGTGGGAAATTTTCAAGAACGCGAGGGAATTCTGGATTTCAACACGAAGCAGCGACATCTATGTCATTGAGAGAAGCGTGGATTAGATCTACAAACGAAAATTTTAACGAAATATTTCTAGTATGTCTTATTATATGCATTATCAGCGAACTCCAAATATATGAATCTATGCTAAGTATTAACGTATAGATAGTGCAAATAGTGGAAATTACCTAAGGAAAAAGACGAATTGTTAGCCCAATCGTAATGAAAAATCATCTTTACTGTAGAACAGGTTTAGCTTACGTAAGAGAGCAAATAGCTCAGTTAGGTAAAGCAACGAGTTTGTATACCGAAGGTAGACGGTTCGAATCCCGTGGAAGTACTGTTGTCAGTGTTATCACTAAGGTTATTTTATTTATTTTTTATTTGGGAAAGAATCAAATTGTAACATATGTGTAAAACTCATGACGATACCAAAAAAAAAAAAAAAAAAAAAAAGGGAGAGAGAAAATATCGTCGCCTTTGCATTAGTGTCTCTAATTTTTGTTTGCAAACAGATTCGTACCGCACAAGCTGCAAGGCCAAAAAATATACAGAAAGTACGCAGGGGCGGAGCAGGCCAAATTTTCACACGGGCAAAGTGACTTTTTGGCGCCCTTCCCCTAGTAGTAGCCTATATTTTACATTTTATCATAGTGTTTTTAATAGTTTAAACCAGGAGCGTCATTTCAGATTTTGCTTTGGGGGGGGGCAAGACCTCTTGATATAAGTAACATTTCGCGTTTTTCACTGATTTACTACTATTCTAATGATAAAATCTATATACATCTCAAACTCACGGGGGGCAAATGCCCCTCCCTGCCCTCCCTAAATGACGCCCCTGTTTTAAACCCATTTTCAAAAAGAAATCCATTACCTAGGAAAAGTTCACAAAGAATATGGCCCGCTATAAACAATACCAACTCCACCCCCCCTGGTCTAGTGGCTAGCACGCCTGCCTTCTGTGGTACCGGGTCCAATTCCCGGTGGATTACTGTTGAACGATAAAAGTGGTTCGGATTCCACTATAATTAGTATCCACATCTCCCTTGCCCATTAAGGCATAACCGTGGAACGCTAAACTCAAGCAAACAAACAAACAATACTTAATTCCCGGCACTCTTTATTCTACATACCATCTCTCAATTTTTCGATACAGCCCCCTTAGTACTATGAAACTCTCTTCTTCCATAGTGAAATGGAAAAAGATCATATAATTGCCACTACTTTACAAGAATATAAACCAAAAACGTCAGTAGAAAGCACATTATAAAATTTACTTTTTGAGGCTCGTTTTGGTACCCCTCTTTCTCTGGCGCCCCGGGCAGTCGCCCGGCCCTTAGTCCGTCCTTGAAAGTACGGACGCATAACTAAGGATTGCGGAGGAGAGGTTAACCTTCATGTTATGCCACTGGTTTGACGTGTTCGAAATGTTCAGTAAGTGATCAGTTGGTGAAATAATTTCGACGGTTACTGATGTTTAAAGTTTAGCTAAGACAAAGCTACCTAATCAAATACATTTGATATCGTGATATCACAATTTGATTTTTCCTCACATAAAAAATTTAAAAACAATAGTAATAAAAACCCTTACTCGTACTGGGCTCCTAACTAACTAACAACCTAATTCTTACAGACTAGTTGCTCTGACCTTCTGAGTTTCGATTTCTTACGCGAAAGAAGTCTGTTATATTAAGAGGCATGCTTTTCATTATCAAAACTGTTCGAAGTAATACGAACATGGCTTAAGAACAGAGACGGAACTGAATTACCACTCGATTGACCTTGATGGCAAATCACCAAAGCGTAGCTATAAACGTAAGTTAAGCATGTATTTCTCTGGAGTTGTGTTCAGTATTCCTATCTGCCAGTCATGCTTGTTCGTAGGAGTAATATGTTACAAACCTAACCTTTCGATAGAGCACAATGACAGAGAATCAAAATTAATGAATTCTTGCCCTTGTGAACTTGGGATACCACCATGTGCAATAAAACTGTCGCGTCTCCTTGAAGTGATATTTTATCGAAAATAACTCGTTTTCCTTTATATATCCGAAGTTTTTGAGGGTTTCAAAATGAGGAAACGTTACTGACAGACAAGAACGCATTTAGGGGTGGGTCCAGGTGGTCCGGACTCCCCTCTGAAATCCCAACTTTTCTGTAAATTTAGCCTAAATTTAAGGATTATCTTTTAAATTTTATTATAATTTATCCTAATATTGAAGTCGGACTTCTCCCGAAATAAATTACTGCATACGTGCCTGCTGACAATTTTCAATATATTCGTTAAATAAGTAAAATAACTAAATTAGGAGCAAAAAGCTTCAACACGGGCTAACTTTTGTCCACTGCCAATATTGTTAGAAGGGATATTAATAGCAAAAACTGCTAGGCAATGCTGAACCTTGGAACTTCACTCCGAACAGCAAGCCTATTATTGAGAACTACATATGAAACATTTTATCAAAACTTATCTAGCTTTTACCTGGTATGAAATTATTATATACACCAAAATTCACTCTCCTAAAATGTGTATCTAAATATTGCTCTACGTATCTAAGAAACAATGAAAATTATTTTCTCGAAATATGTGAGCAGGGAATTCTAACAGCCAGCCATTTTATTTAAATCGTAGTAAACCCTGTAACCGGGCGTTAACGTGAAGACAAAGCTTGGTCCATTGGTAAAGTGTTGGAAGAATATAAACTCAATGTTCGTAGGTTCGAATCTATCCACTCACCATAACATTTTGTTCTTATGTGTAACGATGAAATAAGAAAGAAAAAATGTATAACCGTTAAGACAAAACTTCAACCAAGTCTGAAGAGAACAATACTAAAATAGTAATACAATGACGTCAACCAAAAATTATTTCATGTAGCGTTTGGACGAAATTACAGCTGTTAACAATTGCAGAAATAAAAACAGGCTGTAATGCAGTCTAGACTTCTGAATGCATTTACTTCCTGAAAACTTCCGTCTCGTCATTGGTATGCCGTTAATCATTGTAAAACCTTTCAATTGGAAGTGAAAAGACACAAACTAAAACAGTTTTAAATCAATAAATGTCTATGTGTAAAAGTAGGTGTCTTTTATCTGTAGTTCTGAGTTCAGTGGCGTAGCAGCTGCCCCCGCAACCCCCGCAGTGCGGGGGGGGGGCCGATGTATAGGGGCCCCGAAGTCTTGCGATGAATAAAGTTTTAAAGAAGTAGAACTTCCACTTTACTTGTGTCGGCTTTACAAGTGGGGCCCCTTCTCTATACTTTGCGGGGGGGGGCCCGCAAAAGTGTGCTACGCCACTGTCTGAGTTCCTTTTACTTTGAAGTGACAAATGAGAGAAGAAAGTATGGTGTTCGAGAAAAAATAAATCAAATTTGAGATTTCAACGAATTGACACGTATTATAGCCCCTAACACCGAAAAAGTTATTTTTCGATACATGTCTATCAGTTCGTCCGTCCGTTCACTACACTTTTCTGTGCACTCGCCTAGAAGCCATACCGTTCAACTTATCTGCACCAAATTTTAGTTTAAGATTTTCATAGTATTTCCTATAGTTTTTTTTATTTCCCTCCTACTCCCAAAACAAGGGTAGCTTCCTGTACGATGAAAATAGAAAAAAGATATTTTCTCATAACTGGCTCTAATGATCTTGTTTTCTTTCTTTTTTTATAAATCAATATTTAATTAGCAACCCTATTTTGTGGTATAAGGCATTTATCTGAGAAAAATCTACAAGGGGTAGTTTATACTAAGGGGGTGAGTTTTTTCTCAGTGATTTTCTCAAAATGGACTCAAATGTTTTCGTTCATATTTCATAAATAAAGATTTCATTAATAACTTATCAATATGGCATAACTCGTTTGTCCTAAAAAAAAAATGCGAGGGGTGGTTTATTCTTGGTGGAGTGTTGTCTGGGCGATTTTCTCAAAAACGACTCAAAAGAGTTTATTCATATTTCAAAAATAAATATTTCGTTAATAACCGAACAATAATTGCATTAATTGGTCTATTATATGTCTAATGAAAATGTGCTCAAAGTGTGAGTTAGTTTTGTAGTATGGATTTTCTTCAATCGAAGTTTTTTATTCGATAAGCTGACATTCGATGTATTTGAATAATACGATAATTTTATTCGTATTATCCAAATACACACTTCAGTAACAACTGCGGCCTAACACAGTTAAGAAATTGAATTGAAAAAGTTTAGTGCGGTGGCCCTGTAATTGAATATTTTTTGAGAAACTCCCTAGCTTTTTGTGGTAAACTCAGGCTTTTCTTTTTCGAGCGACAAAAGAGAGAAAATATAGTGATTGTGAAAATAATATCAAATTCAGATTTCAACGGATTTACATGTTTCATGGCGTCTACATACCGAAAATGTGACTTTTCGACACCCGTCCTTCCTGTCCGTCCGTTCGGCACACTTTTATATGCACTCGCCTAGAGGCCATACCGTTCAACTTATCTACACCAAATTTTAAACTTAGGGTTTACTTAGTATTCTTACAGGAGCTTTTCCATTTTTTCCTACCACCTAAAATAAGTGTGGTTTACAAACAGCCGAAAATCGAAAAACGCTATTTTCTCAAAAATGGTTTTAACAATTTTGTTTATTTTTCATTAATCAATATTTAATTAACAACCCTATATTGCAGTATCAGATATTTCTCTTAGAAAAATTTACGAGGGGTAGTTTATTCTTGGAGGTGACTTTTTCACGACGATTTTCTCAGAAAAGACCCTGGCGAATTTTGTACACACTTCATAAATAAATATTTGACCTTACAACATGGTATAAGTCAATTGACCTGAAAAATATATGAGTAGTAGTTTATTCTTGGACTTGAATTTATTCCCAGTGAGTTTCTCAAACACGACCAGTTGGCAACCCTCTATCTCGACAACGAAGCTGAATTCAAAAACTGCAAGAGGACCATTTGTCTCCTTTTGATGTCACGAATCACCTCCCGAAATTTCTGGACATCTTTCAGGTTCACCCTTAATGAAGCTTCTTTTCGAAAAGTTAACTATTAACTTTAGGCATTGTTTATCTTTTTTTAAATCACAAATGTCGTTATTAATTTTAAGGCAGAGACTTCTGAGAGAATAGATCTTGAAAAATAATTTTAAAACTTAGACTTTTGTTTTCGAGACATTCCAGACAAGACGAGACATTTTACAAGCTATCTCGTGTCCAAAACATTTGCCTCGTATTATCTTGCATGTCACAAAGCGCGTCTTGTCTCTTTCTCGAGACATCTCTTATCTCGTGCGCATTCGTTAACACTTGGAATCTTTCTACTCAAAGCATTGTTTTTATAATGGTTGCATATTTATGATAATTGCTGTCCACATAAATTACAGTCCTTTCAGTTGAATTAATTTTTATTATTATTATTATTGAAATTGCAATATCTAGTTTAACGTTGGACGATTATGCACCTACGCTAAGGGAGAATGATGATGAATGAAATGGTGAAATGAAGAAAGTGGGAGGAAAATGGAAAATCTCAAGAAAACACATACCCATGCACACGGTATTTGTCCACCTCAAATTTCACTTGGCACGAAGTGGAATCGAGCCACGGACCCCCTGCACCAAAGGTCCCTGCAATGCTTTAATAATAATAATAATAATAATAATAATAATAATAATAATAATAATAATAATAATAATAATAATAATAATAATAATAATAATTGAAGCGAGCTTAACGAGTTTCAACCGTACGACTCAACCAACGTTTGGGTGCCTGTTCGTTCGTCTGCTCCTCTCATAAAAGACATTTCATTTTAATGAAACTAGTAAGTGCCTTCTTTTAGCTCTGCGAAGTAACTATTGCTTGGAATATGAATCTGCAAAACATAAGAGGTAAAATTAACCAAATGGTGCAAGTTTCCACTTATATATACAAAACAATTTTGCAATATCAACTACGTGAATCTTGTCCCATAAAGAAGCCGAAACCCCTACACCGAAGAGCCCTCCGAGACTTGATCATTGTCCACACGGACTGAAATTGTCATTTGAAGCCAAGACTTTAATATGAAGCCAATAATTTCTTTAAAATAGACGGAAAATTCGGAAGTTATAAGCATTTTCATATTTTTCCCTTTTCCCATAAGGGAGCCGTAGCCCTCTATACTGAAGACCCCCCCCCCGGAGATTTGATCATTGTCCACTCGGACTGAATTTGTCATTTGGAACCAACACTTTAATACGAAGCAAAATATTTCTTTAAAATAGACGAAAAATTCGAAAGATATAAACATGTTAATAATTTTGCCTTTTCTCATAAGGGGGCCGTATTAGCCTACACTGAAGAGCCCCACGAGATTTGATCATTGACCACTTGGACTGAAATTCTCATTTGAAACCAAAACTTTAATATGAAGCCAAAAATTAAACTTTTACATCAATTTAAACTGACTGGGTTCCGGTTCCCCCCCACTATTGTTTAGTTTAGTTAAGTGGTAATTTGTGACAGCTTCACATCATCAAAAGAATGTTTCACTTCCCCTCCCCAACCCAGGAGTTCGTGCTGGATCCACCACTGGAATCAATAGACACTCTCCCTATTCTTTTTGTCACCCTTGATTGTGTAGGGGCTCCCTCGTACAAATAAAGAAGCGGTAATATTACAATCAAGGGGCGCTATATATTAGGTATTTTTTTAGTTACCTACCCCTAACCGCACAGGGCCATCTTTCGTAGAATAAAAAATATTACGTGATATTCCAATCATGAAAGGGGAGAGGATGCTGTAAATATATTTCTTATTCATTTTGTCTGTCCTGCTTATCAAAAATTACTTTCTGTTGGAAGACTACTGAAATGAGAGGGGCAAAATAAAAAGTCGTACCCCCTCCTACATGGTTGCTCAAATAAGTACTAAAGAAAGCATTTTAAACTAAGATATTTAAGATTTAAACTAGGAAACTAAGATATCCTACATTATGTAAGGATGGCATATTCAGGATTATTATTATTATTATTATTATTATTATTATTATTATTATTATTATTATTATTATTATTATTATTATTATTATTATTATTTGAATGTTTTTGGAGCACCGAAATTTTGTGAGACGAACAATGATATGTAGAGGTTTAAGATGGGTGTTCATAGAGGAGGAAAAACCAGGATTTTTCTCTGTCTGACTCTCTAACGTAAAGATTATGTGCTGAAGGTATGAAGCATCATCATTCTACAATAGGTTGCTTTTACGTAGAATATCAATTACTTGAGTTCTCCTCCTTCGGTCTACTTACCTTATGTAGTAAATTCAAAACAATTTCAATTCAATACAAATACATTGTAAAACTTTTCCGTAATTAAACATCTAGGGAAAATTAAACATTTAATAGGGAAATCTGTTATCAAAATATCCAAACACGTAGATAGAAGACTATCTAGTGAGAAATATTGTGAAACTTTATAAAATTCTCCAAATTAGAATTAACATTTACTGGGAAACATTCGTTATGCGCCAGCGAGCATATGGTGAGCAGTGAGCACAGGGGAAATAATTACGAAACTGTTTGCAAACAAAATTAGGGACGCTAATGCAAGTGCGACAACGGCATTTTTTTCTTTTTTTGGTATCGTCATGAGTTTTACACATACGTTACAATTTGATTCTTTCCCACATAAAAAAATAAATAAAATAACCGTAGTGTAGTGATAAAAATGATAACGGCGCTTCCATGGGATCGAACCCGCTACCTTCAGCATACAGACTCGTTGCTTTAACTAACTGAGCTATTCGTTATTTTACGTGAACTGAGACTGTTCCGGTAAAGACGATATTTCATTACGGGTTTGGGTACAAAACCTCGCGGCCAGAACCTCGCGGCGACAACCTCGCGGACCAAAACCTCGCCTGGCCAAAACCTCGCCTCCCAAAACCTCGCGGCCCAAAATCTCGCCAGGCCGAAACCTCGCCTGGCCAAAACCTCGCCGCCCAAAACCTCGCGGGACAAAATCTCGCCGGGCCAAAACCCCGCCTGGCCAAAACCTCGCCGCCCAAAACCTCGCGGGCCAAAATCTCGCGGGGCCAAAACCTCGCCTGGCCAAAACCTCGCCACCCAAAACCTCGCGGGCCAAAATCTCGCCGGGCCAAAACCTCGCGCCCCAAAATATCGCCATACCCAAAATCTCGCCTGACCAAAATGTAAATGTTCCAACAGATGATAAGGATGACGGTATAAAAGACGCTGTTTCAGAAGAAGTATCACGGGTATTTGACCAAGTCCCGCAATACCATATGAAAATTCTATTTCTGTATTAGAGGATTACAATGTGAAGGTAGGGCGACAGGATGTTTTTAAACTGGTTATAGGGAAAGAAAGTCTGCATAAGGAAAGTAATGACAACTAACGAGGTTAGTTTCGTGAACTTTTGAACATCCAAAAACTTAAAATTTTAACAAAAATCTAATAATATTTATGAAAATATGAAACAATATATGAGTTTTTACGACGTCCCTTGATTATGTCCTATAGGTTAAAGGAGACGTAGATGACAAGGATGAAGGAAATGATCGAATAAAGAAAGTGGGAGGAAACGGGAATAACCCGAGAAAGCCCGATGTTTTGTATATTATTATTATTATTATTATTATTATTATTATTATTATTATTATTATTATTATTATTATTATTATTATTATTTGTAATGTGGAATTGAATATTAGGAAACACATTGGGTTAATTTTAAAGAAAAGTTTCATTCGCGGCGAGGTTTTGGCCCGGCGAGATTTTGTCCCGCGAGGTTTTGGGCGGCGAGGTTTTGGCCACGCGAGGTTTTGGGCGGCGAGGTTTTGGCCACGCGAGGTTTTGGCCTGGCGAGATTTTGTCCCGCGAGGTTTTGGGCGGCGAGGTTTTGGCCACGCGAGGTTTTGGCCCGGCGAGATTTTGTCCCGCGAGGTTTTGGGCGGCGAGGTTTTGGCCACGCGAGGTTTTGGCCCGGCGAGATTTTGTCCCGCGAGGTTTTGGCCGGCGAGATTCTGGGCGGCGATGTTTCGGCCGCGAGATTTTGTCCGTATACCTTCATTACGATCGTCCTACCAATTCGTCCTTTTCCATAGATAATTTCCACTATTTGCTCTATCTTTATGTTAATACTTAGCATATATTCATATATTTGGAGTTTGCAGATAATGCATATAACAAGACATACTAGAAATATTCGCTAAAAGTTAAGTTTGTAGATTTAATCCACATTTCTCTCAATGACATAGATGTCGCTGCTTCGTGTTGAAATGCAGAATTCCCTCGTGTTTTTGAAAATTTCCCACTTTAGCAGAGTTGGTAATTCTCGAGATTTCTGTCGATTTAATGTTTTTTGCTTCTAATTTATTTATTTTAAGCTAATATCTAACACAAATATTAGAAACGGGTTTGTTATTAACCTGTCCTGCTCGGGAAACCTTCCGAAATTTCGAACATATAAAGAAAACGGAGATATTTTCAAAAAACTTCAAAATAAAGAGACGCGTCATTTATTTTGCTCATGGTAGTACAATTTCCCGATTTTTCATTAAAGATTCTTGAAAATGTTTAGGAATATCAAATGAACAAAAGTGAAGTGTGATCACTTGCAGAGTCGGATTTAAGTTTAGTGGGGCCCTAAACTGTTGAAGGTAATTGGGCTCTTTACGTGTCGTAAGCACCCTATATACAGCAATGATATAATAGGAAGCAGGCTAGTAGAAGGGGCACCATTACTTACATCATAGTAGCCTAACAGGAAGCACTGTTGCTACGTCTTACGTATATGTAAATTTTATTTTATTGATTGATTTTCTTATACATTGGAAATGGATATCCAGTTTTCTTCAGGTTTTCGGGGCCCCCAAGAAAGTGGGGCCCTAAGCTATATCTTGTTTAGCTTAAACGTAAATCCGGCACTGACCACTTGCAACAAGTAAAGAAGCTTTCAACGAATATATCAATTTATTTCAAGATAGGAAACTACACAAAATTTATGCCAAGTCTATAAAAGAGCTGATAATGATTTGTAGCACGAACAAAGCGGCATTCTTCAAATTGCCAACTAGGTATTTTAATTTGACAACTTGTTAGGAAATTGAGAATTTTGGGGGGGAAGCTCCACCCTTAGCCCTCTTAACGACTCCCCTGGATACCACACTATTTTTCGATTGGCACGGTAAAATAGTATTTCCCATACTATTTTTCCGTAAATTATATGTAAACTTTGTTATTTTTAAATGACTGAAGCGAGGTAATCTTACGATGATGTTTTATAAGCTGGTCATCTGGGGGGGCAAGAACTCATTTGGGGGGCCTGGCCCCGATTGGCCTCCCCGTGGCTACACCCCTGGTCTGATTGCTTTTAAAGGCCAACATACACTAGCGTATTTTCAGCGCGTATTTTCGGTTCGTAAAATGATGTCGTAAATTTCGGTCCGTAAGTTGACCCATTCACCTAGCGTAAAAATGGGCGCGTAAAAGAAGAAGAAAAAGAAGCGGTCAGTTTTCGCTCTTCCTCTTGCCTGTTGTTTGAGTACATGGTCGTTTTCCAGTTTACTCAAGTTTCTTGAACAACATGGGTCTATCTGAGGCCATGGTTTTAAGTGCAGGTGCTATAAACATTATGTTGATAAGTAAAAGAATATAAAGGAAGCATAGAAGAAACAGACTAGGAGCCACGCCGAAGAGGATTAAAAATTCACATTTATCTATATTACGTCCAAGCAGCTTAATCCATTTGTCCTATTTTTGGTACAATCTTAGATCATTGTACTTAGTGATCTGAGATCACTAAATATTAATATAAATCGTACTTCGAAGGAGGAGGACACAGGACAGGGAAAAAGTTATATTCAATTTTTTACGATGTAAATTGCAAACATTTAAATTTCTAAACAGACACAATGATGATTTAATACAATCTAAACGAGTTTGATGTGTGGTTTCCTCTTACCTTCCGAAATGAGCCTGTTGTTTGGAACTGCAGTTTACAAAGAAGAAGGGAATAAAGGAGTGTTCCGATAGTTGAATAATTGATGGATTTTTTTAATACAATGTTTTAGACTTTTGACTTTTGTGGTTAAAAAGTGGGATATTGAATGATAAATTCAATTTAAAGAAAATATGATTTATTATTGGTTGCAGCTTTCGTTTTTTTTTTCTTTCTTACAAAATTAACGAAGAATATAGTAGTAACAAATAGAATAAATTATCCCCTCACGGGATACCAATTTTTATTACGTTATCCACAGCTCAAAAATAGG
Organism: Thermobia domestica; assembly: GCF_964235325.1. Classification (NCBI taxonomy): domain Eukaryota; kingdom Metazoa; phylum Arthropoda; class Insecta; order Zygentoma; family Lepismatidae; genus Thermobia; species Thermobia domestica. The sequence goes on along the minus strand of NC_137469.1, from coordinate 140,480,522 downwards.
CCAGAAAGGAAAAACAAGATTTATACAACTACCTCCAGCCCCAGGGGCGTCGCTAAGGGGGGTAAGGGGGAACCTCCCCCCTCAAAGTTACCAATTTCTTGACAAGTTGGCAAATTAAAATACCTAGTTGGCAACTTGATAAAGTGTATACTTTCAAATATTTAGGATCAATATTAACAGACGAAAATCATATTCACGAAGAAATTAAATGTCGACTAAAAGCAGGGAATTCGTGTTACTATTCGGTTCAAAACCTCTTGTCGTTCTGTCGAGGAATTTGAAGCTTAAAATATATAAAACGATAATCATGCCTGTTGTTCTGTATGGTTGCGAAACATGGTCGCTTACTCTGAGGGAAGAACATAGACTGAAAGTATTTGAGAACAGGATCCTGAGAAGAATATTCGGACCCAAGAGGAACGAGAATGGGGAATGGCGAAAGCTTCATAACGAGGAACTACATAGTTTATACGGTTTACCCAACATTGTTAGGGTCGTCAAGTCTAGGAGGCTTAGGTGGGCAGGTCATGTAGCTAGAATGGAAGAAAGTAGAAACGCTTTCAAAGTCTTGACTGGTAGACCCATAGGAAAACGACCATTAGGAAGACATAGGAACAGATGGGAGGATAATATTAAGATGGATCTCGCAGAGATAGGAATACAAAGTAGAAACTGGATCCAATTAACTAAGGATAGAAGTCAGTGGAGAGCTTTTGTGAACGCGGCACTGAACCTCCGGGTTCCATAGGCCATAGAGTTAGTTAGTTAGTTAGTTAGTTGGCAACTTGAAGAATGCCGTTTTGTTCAAATGACTTATTTGGCTTAACAATTTCTTAGATACCCAGTTGCTGTAACTTATCAGTTCTTTTATAGACTTGGCATAAATTTTGTGTAGTTTTCTATCTTGAAATAAATTGATATATTCGTTTAAAGCTCCTTTACTTGTTGCAAGTGATCACACTTAACTTTTGTTCATTTTAACATTTTGAAGAATCTTCAATAAAAAAGATCGAGAAATTGTACCACTGACAAAAGCACAATAGAGGTGGCGTACAAAATTAAAACAAAAACAGATAGAAGAGGCTTTTCGGTGGCAGTTATATTGTAAACAAAAGCATTTGATACAAGAGCGTACACAAGACAACAGGCATATTGTGGAGATTAATGAGACTAATAAGAATTGATATTAATAAAACAAGAACAAGGCAGTGACTGGTTAGTATAAACTTTTTATTTCAGTTCTGTTTTGTAGTAAGACTTTCTATTGACAGGGTTTTTCGAGTAGGGAGAAATGAACAAAAGTGTGTTTTGGGAATGGTATAGCCAGTGCCTTGTATTAGGGGGAGAGCGGGGCTACAGCCCCGGGCGCCGAAGTAAGGGGGCGCAAAATTTGGAAAGAAAAAGAAAGAAATGAAAAATTAGAGGCATATTACTAGAGGCATATGTACTTAAATCCTCTTTCTGCTTTAGGAGGTGGTCCTATAATGTTACTCATGTTAGGAAAATATATGTGCACATATATAAAATGGAAGGGAAAAAGTAACAAAAATTGCTCAAAATCAAGGAAAATCAGGGTTTATTTCTGAAAATTTTCTTTCGTTTCGCGTCAACCATGATGGCGCTTCGCGGCTGCTATTTCGACCTCAGTTATACGTACGCGGGCACCATCATGTGCTCTCGTCCGGAGAAAATATATGCGCACATATATTAAATGGAAGGAAAAAAGTAATAAAAAGTACTCAAAATCAAGGAAAAGCAAGGTTCAGTTTTGAAAATTTTCTTCCGCTTTGCGCCAACCATGGTGGCGCTTCACGGTTGGTCTATCGACCTCACTCATATTTTACGTGGGCGCCGTCGTATACTCTCGCCCCAGGCGTTGATTCCCATGGCACGGCACTGGGGGGCCACGGTACGTTTCTCAGGCGTTCGGTGGGGGGAAGCTACAATGGATCAGTCAAGTCATTTTGTCGCTTCTGTTGTAAACCTAAGTGCATGATTCCAAAAGTCACATTCTGGAGGGCCAAACAATACGTCTGCTGGGTGAAAGCATAGACCGCCGTGTCTTTCACTTCATTTTCATACAGATGAGTTGTCATTCCTACCTTATTTTTAATCCCGTAGTTGCTTCTTTCGGAAAGTTAAACGAAAATTGAAGTTCTTCCTTTCTTTATAGTACGTATTTATAAGTCAAAGCATTACGTAACCATTGCATGTTACGTAGCTCACAGAGCCGCAACTATGGGGAAGAAAGCAATTCACGTGCCCCGGGCGCGTGATTGGTGGGGCGATTAAAAGCGAGGTTATATATTAGTATTCTTCCTGCCGGTATTTAATGCTTTCATCAGAATTCGAAATCATGATATAGAAGTGGGAGGAGACTGGAGGACAGAAAAAAAGCTCTGCGCACTTCTCGTGAGGATTGTCTGGCGGGGATTACCTAAACTATGATAACCATGAGTTGTCAAATTAACAGTTGTGCATCATGGGTGATCATAATGACCCTGAATTGAGCTGTGAAATTGGACTCGAAATCGAGGGGATATTCGTATTCGTATCTAAGATGGGGCATGGAATGGGACCAATATGAAAATAAGGTTGCTGTAAAGTTTTCCACAGGGTTGGTAAGTGTGGCAATTTTCTTTTTTTTTTTTTATCAAGACTTAGCAATTCAAGTTTCATTCCTCCCCCCCAATCTTGTAACGCTCGCTACGCCGCTGTTTTGCCCCATTCTTTAGAAATAGTTTGATCCTTGTTACCTCGGCTTTTGTAAGTTGAAGGGATCCTCCCCGCTGCTTCCACCTACCTTTTTTTATTCCAAAGTTTATCTTGCCATTTAGTTTTTATCTAGCTGTTAAAAATCATTTAAATATTTATTTATTGAAAGGTTTGGTGTTAGCGGACTTGGGAAATTTCATCACCGAAATTTACGTCACCGGTAATTTTGTCACCAAAATATTAGCATGTAGGTTATTTCGTCACCGGAAATTTCGGCATAGTAATTTCGTCACTTGTAATTTTGTCACAAAAATATTAGCATGCAGGAAATTTTGTCATGGTCATTTTTTCATCTTTGTTGAACTAACTAGACACAAAGTAAACGACCGAAACAGCTGACCTTATCTTGGTGTTCGACTCTGGAAAATCAAAGTTTCGGATACTCGAAGCAAGAACAAACAGCAGTAAAATAACATAATGTCAGTTTCAGCAAATGGTAAAAGCACAGGCAAAATGGGCCAGTAATGGATTTATATATCACTATTTACAAATATTAAGTTTTGGCAATATTAAAATTTCAGAACAGAAAATTAGCAAACAAAATATAACTTGTATTAATGCAATAAATGGTTGACATGTTCATTTTCTACTATTCATAACATTATAAGAAACAGCAAGCAATTTTTTTTAAACATTTAGTTCCAGTGTTATACGTTAAGCACAAAGACTAGAGCCGTTTCTAAAAAATCTGAAAAACTCTTCTAGTTTGCTGTTTGGATGGTTGCCCCACAGCATCTTGATGAAGCACAGCTGAAACCACTGCTTCAAGTTGTTGAATTTCATGAATAAGCTTCCAAATAGTTGCGTGGGACATTCCTACTAGATGATGAAACTTCTAGTTCCACAATTCACAAATATTAATTATCCTAGAATTGCTGTTAAAGGTAGCCTGGTGAACATTCCAATTGTCTGGGGGATATAGACGGGGCACATTACGCAAACAAATATTCCCAGACCCAGCTTGAACACGGCGATACGTGTTTGACACGTAAGTGCTATCAAAATAGTCCAGAAGTTCCAGCTCTTTCTCCGAAGTCACTTGTATTAATCGATGCACATCTGCTATTGCAAGAAATGCAAATCTGTTTATTTTCTCGCAAAATGGAAGAAAATTTTCATTGCTCTTGTACCGTTCTAAGAGTCCAAGCTCTTGGACCTTCCTCCATGTTGACTGAGTCAGGTGAAAAAAATAACGCTATAAACGAGTTGAATCTCCAAAAGTTGCATTTACAGCCAGCCAGCATTTAAGATATATCAAAATCCATTACCATAGTTACAGGTCCGGATATTCACTAAATTCACTGCACTGATGCACCACCGCACAAAACAGTTCTTCATATGAATTTTGTGTCTTGGTCTCACCTCAAATAACTTTTTTTTTTTTTTTTTTTGGAGCCATTGAAAAGCTGGCGTTTACTATCCATGTTTCACTTTATAATAGCTTCATAAGGCTATATTTAAAGGAAACAACCAGAAATATTTATACGTTTTTCTTCCTTTATAGAAATTTGGTCTCCACATATATCCAATAACAATTTGCCAATGTTTACTCAGAGTTGAAATATAATATAATTCTTTTAATAGCTCCTAAAAAAAAAAGCCACTCTTTTCAAATGATTCTGTTAACTTGTAAGGTCCAAGAGTTTGGGCTCAACTAGAACGGTACTAAACGATGAAAATTTTCGTCTATTCTGCGGGAATATTAACAGATTGGCGTATCTTCCCATATTTGTTTATTATTTTCTGTTCTGAAATTTTTATATTCGCGAAATTTAATATTTCTAAATAGTGAATAATGAACCCATTAGTGCCCCATGTTGCCTGTGCTTTTAACATTTGCTCAAGCAGACATTATTTTCTTCTACTGGTGCTTGTTCTTGCGTCGAGTCCCAGAAACTTCAATTTTGCAGAGTTCAACACCAACTGAATTGTTTTCTAAGTTTTATTAAAATAACGTAAACTGTTTGATCGTTTGCTTTGTCTCTATTTAATTCAACAAAGGTGAAGAAATAACCGTGACAAAATTTCCTATATGACAATATTTCTGTGATAGAATTACTGGAAACTTTTATCTCTTGTCTCAAATACAATATCTAAGATATGTAACTCTTTATTTAATAATAATAATCTATTTTGATTATGCTGCATATTTGTGGCAGTTGAAGATTAAAGAAAACAATTTCAGAAACTTTTTCGAGTTTATTCATTGTACTTGTATTATGTTCTAAAAGACACTGGTGATGAAATTATCGTGACATTATTTTCGGTGACGAAATTACCTATATGGTAATATTTTGGTGACAAAATTATCGGTGACGAAATTACCGTCACGAATTTTCCGCTGACAAAATTACCATCGCCCGGTGTTAGCATGCGGGGTCAGGTTAAATTCAGTTCTACTCTGGTTTTTGTTTATTGCCAGTTTATCACTGTTTATTTTCATGTTTTCTTTAAATGTAGTCTTTAGTACTTTACTTATTAAAAAAATGTTTTAAACACTTAATGACTTTTTTCTTCGTTCTTGCTGTCGGGTATGTGACATGAGAGTAAAATCCACCCGAACTTGAGGGTTTCCACGTATACATACAAATCAATTGAGTAGTAGTAAGGGCGAACTCAACATCGGATAATTTTCTTTAAATTCGAGTGATAAGTTTCTAAACTTAATACTTCTATCAGATTTCCAAGTGAAGGTTTTCGAATTTTCTTCCTATCCCCCAAAATAAAGGAAGTTCACTAATAGATGAAAATAAAAAGACAAACGCGATTTTATCGAAAATGACTAACGATTCTGCTCGTACATCAATATTTCTTTACCACTTTTATTATTTGGCATAAGTTATTTCTGTAGTAAAAAATACAAAAAGGTTAGTTTACTCTTGCCTGTTAGTTTTTTCGAGATATTTTCTCAAACACGAGTCAGTTAATTTTGTTCGTAATCCGGACAATATGACATAACTAATTTTTCCTGAAAAGATCCACAAGGGGTAATTTACTCTTGAGGGAGAATTTGTTTCGAATTTCTGAAAAACGCCTCAGGTGACAGTTCATATTTCATAAATAAATGTTTAATTAATGGCCTGCAATATGGAAACATCCACACGAAGCAGTCTTGAAGATGAGTTTCTACTATGTTCGATATGTAATGTCTATGAAAAATATACACTATTATGTAGCAGATTGCGTCAATTACGTCAATTCTCCTAATAATAATGCATATACTACTTACAAACATAGTAAAACGATTGAGTTGTTCGTGAAATAAATTATTTAAATGACAATTATTGAGTGTTACATAATATTTTATGGCAATATATCTTAAGTTGACATTTATCTAGGAAGGTTTGATAGTACTCCCAACACTGAGATTGAGAAATGCTTTAATAAGTTAATATACCGTAAATTTATGAGTGTATTTCCTGTAAAAGGGTGTAATTTTCAATTCTGGTCTTAGTTATGATCTCTTTTGGGCTTACATCTATTGTACTTTTCAGGTAAGTGTTTGTAAACATATCCCCATCATGATGAGATATAATACAATGTTGAAAAATATTCAACATGACCGGTACCTCGAATTGAACCAGAACTTTTACGGCTGGGAAGCAACCACACACACACATACACACACAAAAAGCTGTACAACGATTTACTATTTGACAGTATATAAGCATTAATGGTGAAATAGGATTATTAGTAGATTTAAATATTTGCACAAACTGAGGTTTGGAACAATATACGAAGAAAGAAACATTTTATCTCTTGGTTTATTAATTCTTTTTTTACGAGTAATGTCAAGATCGCGTGAAAAAATAGTTACTTTCTGAACTATTTCGCTATAAATTCTTGTATAGTTGAGAAAGTACTTAAAATAACAAGCAGCACATTATCAAAATGGCAAGAATCGTCATCGAATTTCGATATTCAAACTCAATTATTTGCTCCGTGTTATCAGGGAAATATCGGATAGTATCTTGTTCAAGGTCAGGATTACTACTATTTAAACTTACAGATACAGCACTAGACCATTTTACTCTGAAGCATTTTAACAATTTGATAACAATTTAAAAACAATTTGAGGACAAGATGGTACAAGACAACAGCGACATTACAAAAATAGCTAATTTATAGATGATCTGAAAGTATACTCACTTGAAAAAACGTCTACAGTTTCTGATAACTGATTAAAGGTACTGACAATTCGGTTTAGAAGGGACCTTTGGACAATATTAACTCTCACCGCTCGAGTGTAAAAGAGATCACTAGACCGTGTTGTTCTAGCGGGCACGCGAAAATTGGTCTGACTTAACAATTGTTCATATGATATGTGGCCATTTACAATTTTTTGCAAAAATATTAGGTCAAAAATTTTGTTTCTCACTAGGGGAGGTTCGATATTGAGGGATTTTAATATGTTATTTTTTGGAAGTGTTCGGAGGTGAGGTACTCGGTAGGATACAATGGCTAAAAAGAAATTAATTACGGAATTTAACTTTTTAAATGAGTAGGACAGGGCATAGACCAGATAGGAGAACAATACTCAATAGTGGGAGTAACATATGATTTATAGATAATTTTCAATTCGGCAAGAATTATTCAAATGCTATTGATAGTCATACTTTTTCTTAAATATCACAACAGAGAGCCACAGCGGCTCAGTACTAAAGAACTTATCTCTGGTGCGTGGGGTCCCTGGTTCAATCCCCGTGCAAATAAGTTTGTGTGGGCAACATCATGCCCGTGGGTTTTCTCAGAGTATTCTCGTTTCCTCCCACATTTCATTCCACCAATTCTCTCATCATCATTCACTTGCCTTAATTATTGTATTCTTTAGTCTAAATGGCATAATCGTGGGAAGTTAAACTCAAAGATTTCATTTCAGTATCACAACATGGGTAACTCTGAAGGCGTGACTTCATCTTTATATGCGCCTTTACCTGTGTTTTAAAAAAAAAAACTAATGTCCAAATATTAAATTAAATCTTAAATTCCTAGTCGAAAGGCATCAGGTTCGATAAGTTTAGCGAGCCTATATGAGAAGTAGAACTCGAACCGCATGATCTCCCGCCTAGAATCGAACAGGGCGCCCTGCACAGAGGACGCGTACGCTGACTATATAGCCACGGAGGAGCTCTCATAATTTGTGAATTCAGATTAGGAAGTATTGGATTTAAATACCTTTTTCTCTGTGCACTCAAAATTAATTATGAATTTTAATTAGCAAATAATGTCTCGTTTTGTGCAATAGGAAATATTAGTTTAGCCGAAATCGTATATTGTATGGAAAGACTGAAACTAGATTGGAATGATGATTTCTGGTGAGTCTACCAGCAAACCTCAGCAACGATTCGCGAGAACAACACAAGAACAGGTTTTCTCTTCTAAAAACAATAAGACCAGACCAGGGAGGAGGCCATGGAAAGGGCAAGAGACCACCTGCTGCTTGAAAACCCTTTCATCTGAGCCGCTTTTACGCGCCGTATTTACGCTCGAAGTTCCAGACTTTTCCAGCGTATAAAAATTCGGTACGTAAACGTACGCCAGGGCCCATACACCAACGTATTGACAGCTGCTAACAAGACTAGCGCATGAAATTTTATGGCTACGGCGGAAAAATACGTCAGTGTATGGTGGGTGTAACTTCGAGCGTAAATACGGCGCGTAAAAACGGCTCAGATGAAAGAATTTCGAGCAGCAGGTGGCCTCTTGCCCTTTCCAGGCCTTCTCCCCGGTCTGGTTTTATTGTTTTCAGAAGAGAAACCTGTTCTTGTGTTGTCCTTGCGAATCGTTGCTGAGGTTTGCTGGTAGACTCGCCAGAAATCATCATTCCAATCTAGTTTCAGTATTTCTATACAATACATGATTTTGACTAAATTAATATTTTCTATTGCAAAAACGAGATATTATTTCTTAATTAAAATTCATAATTAATTTTCAGTACATAGAGACAAAGCTATTTAAATCCAATAGTTACTAATCAGAATTCGCAAATGATGAGAGCTCCTCCGTGGCTATATGGTCAGCGTACGCTTCTCTGACGCGCGACATCCTGTTCGATTCTCGACAGGAGCTCATGCAGTTTGGATCCCACTTCTCATATAGCCTCGCTTTTTAAGAGGTCGCTAAATTCCAACCCAATCCAATCGAACATGATGTCTTTCGACTACGAATTTAACATTAAATTTCATATTTGCATATTAGTCCCCCCCCACACACACAGAAGTCGAGATGGTTATAAAGATGAAGTCACACCTTTAGAATTTCTCATGTTCTGATATTAAAAAGAGAAGTATAACATCACTTTTAATAGGGTGTGACCAATTCTCGCCAAACGGAAAATGTCACGCTATTTATAAAAGAGAGACAAAGCAAGAGAAGGGAAAGAAGGAAGGCTAGGGCAACTAACAACAATGTTACTTCCAGACATACTTTCGGGCATTTGGTTCTCTCCGGTCGAATATGAATAAAAATGTCCCCAGTAGCAAAGATAAATTACATTTCACTCTTGTGAAGAACACTCCTTCACCAAATAATATCCGAGCAGCTTTGTGATTTTTTTTTTTTTTTTTTTTTTTTTTGCCCCACGCTACTCATACAATATTTTATAAGAAATCATCAACAGCATAGAGGCTTGAGGTACCTACTAGGTATATTTAAGATGAAAGTAATAATATTGACCTTCATCAAGATACTATCTTGATATCTGCCTGATAAAACTGAGCAAAGAATTGCGTTTCAGTATCGACATTCACTGAAAAAGTTTTGCTATTTCGAGTACCTGCTTCTTGTTATTTTAAGTACCTTCTCAATCTTACAAGAACTTGTAGCAAAATGGGTTAAGAGGAGTTATTGCATTCTGCCCAAGTTCGCTATTGCCATTTAAATCCATGGTAATCTATTTTCGCTCTAATTCTCTTATCATGTGAGATATCGTTGTGCTTTTTTTTTTTTGTTAGATAGATTAAATTGTATGTAACAGTTGTCTGTAGTTCTTTCCTCCATTAAGCATGGTAAAATAACTTTAATTAATAAAAGTATTAATAAAATATCGAATTGACAGCTTGTCTAGCAATTACTCTTCAACAGAGAAACAAATTGTTGCGTAAAAGAAAAAGTAAAAACAGGGATTTGTAGATTGTACCTTTTGCTAAACGTTCCTGAAATCAAAATCTATTTTAAATGCATATTAGCAAAGCTATTACGTAAAAAAGAAAATGGTACGTTAAAAAAAATCTAGCCAGCATAGGCGGCGTTTGCTGCAAGCATAGACCCACCCACTTTCTGACGTCAGCGCGGAGTGATACTATTCCTTGCAGTCTGCCTCACTCAACTTCTTGGAGGCGCGAAATACGAGTTCACTTCGTTCGAAATCGGCTGCTTATGTCACGTTCGGGAATCCTTTCCTCTGTTGGTAGGTTTGTAATCTCCGAATTCCAGGGCGAACGCATAGTGTGTTCTTGTTTTGCTTCCGCACTGTGTTTGTGCAGCTTTGAAGAAAGTAATCGTTAGGAAAATGCCATCTCAGAAAAGGAAGAAGAGCGGCCTTAATCTTTCTGCAAGAAAGAAGAAAAATCGAGGCGAAAATTTAGCTGCCTGGAGGGAACGGACAAAGTTAAATGTCATTTGTAAATTTTGAAACTATTGACAAAATGTTCTTCTTAATTTTTCATTCATTACTTGGGTAGATTTTTAATTAAATTTTTAGATAAGTTGTTAGTTTAAGATTTTGATTTGTAATTTAGTGCACCGAATACCCTAAATGTTGATGGCTTTTCTATCAACTGGACGTCTTCAGCATAAAAATTCTGTCTTTCTTTTATCAAGTATATCACTTTTATGTTTATCACTCATCAGTAAAGACTATAAGTATTTTGATACTTTGCCTATGCGAAAGAAGAAGTAAAGAGCTTGAAAGCAAATTGTAAAGTAGGCGAGGGTGGTCGCATAATTCACAATCAGTAGCGTACCGTACGTAGGAATTTATTTCGGGGGGTCCAAACTCCAAATGAAAAAAATGAAATCTTTGAGTTTTACGTCCCACGGTTATGCCGGTTAGGCTAAAGGAGACGGTGATAATGAGTAATGAATGAAATGGTGGAATGAAGAAAGTGGGAGGAAACGGGAGAACCCCGAGAAAACCCACGCACACGGTGTTTGTCCACCACAAAGTTCACTTGGCGGGGGCTGGGATCGATCCCGGGACCCCAAGCACCAGAGGTGAACGCTCTACCACTGAGCCACCGTGGTCCAAATGAGGGTATTGTATATCAAAATTCCTAAAATTGCTCCTAAACTTAGGCTAAATTTATACAAAAGTCGAAATTTCGGGGGGATCCGGACCCCCAGGACCCACCCCCTGCGTACGTCCCTGTTCACAATCTTTATCAGAAGGGCATTCTCGTTTTATAAATATTCTCGGTTCTGTGGCAAAGTAGCGACCGAAATCACTGAGGGAAAATCAAAGGAAAAACACTTTACTGACTAGAAAATCAGATGGTCTAAAGAAGGTTACGAGAAATTCAGAAAGCTGGAGTCATTATCCTTTCTAGGACCTCACAAATAGGCTATAATTTTGAGTACATTTTGTTGGTGTGCTGCAGATACATTCTTGGTATTGTCTCACCTATTACTGCTATGTGACTTCGGTTTCTCTTCCCGAACATCATTTCAGAAACCGGGCTAGTATTTATAGTCAACGGACATTGCTAATATTAAATGATAAGTTACAGTACCATGCCAGTGATAATAGTTACCCTGGCAACAAATACTAAAAACTTTTTTTTTTTTTTTTTTGCGAATACCACGCATCTAACATTACACGTGCCTGCAGCTATTTATTTCTTTTCTTTTCTTTCTTTCTTTCTTTTTTTTTTTTTTGTTTGTTTGTTTTTGGTGAATGTCTAACTTTACTTGTACAATCCGCGGCAAAAAACCTGCAACATGAGGATGTAAGTTTATTGTGAAACTACGCCTAACAGCACGGGAAATGAACATAACGTCTAAGTGGAACGAATCACGCCGGAATAAACCTCGGCTTCCTCCCGTGCACACTTATTTTGGAGCAAAAGACTTCGTCATTTCACAATAAACTTATATGTTCATGTTGCAGGTTTTTTGCCGCGGATTGTACGTATCGTAAGGTGAGGTTACTAGCGCAAAAAAAAAAAAAAAAAAAGTTTTGCACTTGAAGTGATGTAGAAAGAAAACGGAACTTAAAAAATGAAGACAACTAACGATGTACATTATATGATGATGAGTGTTCTGCCCGAAAGTAGGTCTTTAACCCGAATATCTCTTGGCAAGGTAAGCCTATGGTGGTTTGCCATTATCTTCTATGGGATTATGATGACGTCCAAAGGACGAGATCTATAGTTTAACGTGAGACACGAGCCACTTGTGTCCCACAGGGAATTGAACCCAAGCACTGATTAGAATGCAAAAAAAAAAAGAGAAAAGAAATGAAATCTTTGAGTTTTACGTCCCACGGTTATGCTAAAGAAGACGGTGATGATGAGTAATGAATGAAATGGTGGAATGAAGAAAGTAGGAGGAAACGGGAGAACCCCGAGAAAACCCACGCACACGGTGTTTGTCCACCATAAAGTTGACTTGGCGGGGGCTGGGATCGAACCCGGGACCCCAAGCACCAGAGGTGAACGCTCTACCACTGAGCCACCGCGCTCGACTCAACTTGAAACAGATATCTTTGAGCTCGACTCGAAAACTCGGCCCGAAAAATTTCTTCCAACTCGACTCGAATTTGGGTCAAATTTCGAGTCGAGTCGAGCCAATTTGAGCTAAACCCTGTGTAGTTCCAAGTACTCTCTTCAAATATCCTACATAGACAGTATAATTATCAATGATGATGATGATGATTATACTACTACTACTACTACTACTACTAATTATTATTATTATTATTATTATTATTAGTAGTAGTAGTAGTAGTAGTAGTAGTAGTATTAGTATTATTAGTATTATTATAACACTGTGTATAAGCATGAAAGGTCGGCGGTTTGGACTGAAATACTTAAAACTAGTTGACTATCGATCTCGGTCTTCGAGGAATCTTCAGGAGGCAAGGACATCGGTCACGAGGTTCTGGGTTTGAGTTCCGGAGGAACAAGTATTCGGGCTTGAGCCAAAAATTGTTAAAACTCATAGAGCGTCGGCCAAACATGTTCATAGCTGCTCGGCCCGAGTTTAGGGTTGTCAACGGCTTGATGATTAGCATTAGATTTTTTGAAAAAGAAATCATGCAATTTGGGTGGACTTCAGCCTGAAAGTCTCAAACTCCGTAAATCTTCCACTAATTACGGTTGAGATGATATTCTTGGGTATAAGGAATACAGTGGTGCCCACCCCCCTTATGTCCATGACGCACCCCCCCAATTGTCTATCCGTAGGTGTTCTTCCATGAAAAAATCTTCTTTTCGATTAATGTTACCCCCCCATCAAACATATTTATATAGATTTTTAACCCCCCCAAATATTTCAATGACGCAGTTTGCGTCATAGCCCCCCTTGTGGGCACCCCTGAGGAATAACCCAGGCAAATCAGTTCACGGGGATTTTTTTCTGTTCCTGGGTTGGCATTTATGTGGGACATATGCTGAACTATTAGAATGTAGTCCCTGTGCCGGTACCAGAAAATACATAATTTTCTTCACAAATATTGGTAATTCATACTTAGTATCGATACCAGTACCCTCATTCTAATATCAATATTTGTAAACTGTATGCACTTTTGTGTAGAAAGTAAAATGTATAAATTCTGAAGGGAAAACATTGCACAGAAACGTTATATTCGTATGTTAACGTACTTTTTTGTATGTTGTGGAAAGTGACCCCAACTATGGGGTTACTTTTCACCAAAGTTCATATTTCAGTAACTATGGTTATACTGAATGTTTACTAATGAACTTATACGAATGTCTTCCACACATATCTAGCTATAATATGTTTAAAATGCGGTATTCTAAATCATTACGTTTCTAAGTTACATGCGATTTTCTTTAAAATTCCTTAAATCGTGTGCAAAATAACCTTGTCTTACGGTACCTGCAAAAGAGAGAGGGGATGGGAAAAGAAACAGAATCGAAACGTAAGTTATTCAGTGTATGGATAATATGTAAATATAACCAATTTGAGCATGTCTCTTTTTTTTTCATCTTGTTGTTTACTATGTAGTCATTTAAGGGAAATAATGGACCCAATACAAAGTGTCTGTTTCTGTGATATGAGACTTTTTATTGTATGCAAGTTCAGTATATAAGCACTTTATTTAAAAATATACATATTTACTTACCTAATTTCGTTTTGATTTTCAGAAGACGACTATAAGTACAGTGGCGTCACTAGGTCTTATTTGGGGGGTTAAAGCCCGGAAATTTCTTCCAAGCTCCCCTCCCAAATCTCACACTGAAAATACGTTACATACTGAGAAATTTATTTCAAAAGTAAGATTCTAACAGGCCATCAGTAGACTCATGATATATTGGGTTGTCTTCTTTTAGCTTCAACAAACAGCAACGCGTTCTTTATAGAGTTCTCAATGTGAAGTTCAGTCTTCGGCGAGCGACTACAGATACTTGTTGATGTGTTAGATTTAGCTGAGAAAAGCAATAGCTATTATGATTATGATGTAATTAGTGGTGTATTTAGGGGGACTTCCGGGCTTAACCTCCCCCCCCACGAAATCTTACTATAATAAAATAACTGCAATATCTTGCAGAATTCTCACATTTCCAGGCAAAGCTCCCCCACCCGAAAGTTAGGAAAGCCCCTTCCGAAACAAAATCGTAAATACGCCACTGGACGTAATTATGCTTTTCTATCGTATTTCTCACTTGGAAATACTATGTGAACTGAACTTCTCATTCTTTTACTACTTAGTTTCCGCAAGGTGAGGTCTCAACTATAAACTATCTCATGCGGTAAATTTTAGATGGATAACTTTTAAGAAATTTTATATGTTACTTATTATTGCCTATTTTTATCTTATTGTATTACTATTTCAGGCAGGTCAGAAGTCGAATATAAAAGTAAGATTGCTGAGAAAGAAGTTTTTCATGAAGTATTTTTAAGAACTGAATGAATCGATGAAGTACAAGAATGTGCATTTCCGCAACGATAAAAGTGAAACAAATAAACATGACTATGATAACAAAAATATGAAAGCATAGAGCAGCAACAATATTCTCCCCCCCCCCCATTCCCTCGCTCAAAAGCGAATTTCATTGTGTCCTTGATTGAAGATGATTCTAAAATACTAAACGGAGTTTTTGGGTTGTTGGGGAATATGCCCCCCTAAAGATCTTCAGCCCCCCAATAAAAATATTTTAGTGACGCCACTGTATTAGCATTTTTTGCGTGTGAAGTATTGTGATATAGCTACGTTTCTGAAATTGCATAGGCCATATGCTTTCTTACAGTGGGAGACTAAATACAAATCTTCAGGAAACGCAACACAGCAGTTCTCATTACTAAGTCCCTTCATCTTTTTGACAAACTGAAAGGTCTCCTCCACAGCTGGAAAAAGTGTCAATGGACTGTGGAGTGCGGGAATAATTTTACTATCTGTCCGGCAGGTATCAAAAGTCTGCGCGCGCGTTTTTAAGAAGAACCTGTGTTCACACGTTGTGAGTGTGTGTGTGTATTTGTGTGTGTGTGTGGTATGTCGCTTATTCATATCTCTAGCGCTGTTGCAGAGTACAGGGTAGTTTCGAAGTCGACTACAATGCAACTTCATTGCCATTCAAGCATCGCGGAAGTATTGCAGTAAACTGTCCCAGAAGTATAGGATTCATCGTTTATGCTGAGATCAGTATCTGTAGGGATGTCAGGAAGGTTCACTATGATTGTTTTCAAGCATTGAAAAGTTTTAAAGAAAGCTTATAACCGAAATTTACACGTTTTATTGATGAGAACTATTTTGGGCGGAATTTTTTAGGTTACCATATCTGATATGAAAGAATTGTCTAAAGGAAAAAAATAATTCAACAAGAAAGTTAACGTTCTGTACGAATTCTGCAAGAAGAACAGTAAGAAATTTGTAGTATCTTTTGTGTGAATACGTCACGTATATGAGAATGTGGTAGAATTTTCCTAACAAAGGACAAAAGAAGAGGAAAATGTTTAAGTACCGATCACGATATTTAATGCAAAGTGGAAACACTACAGGACGAGTTCGACTGACAGACGAATGGCCACACCTACACTACCCTTCTCCCCGCTCCCAGAACACTGAAATCTGACATGCTCGAGAAGTAGTGAGGGCTCTTAAGAAAGTCACTATTTTTTCACGTGATTTTAACATTACTCGTGAAAAAGAAAACGTGGTAAACCACAATACATAGCCTAATGTTTCTTTCTTTGTGTATTATTTGAAACCTCAGATTGTACACATATTTAAATTTAATAGACCTAATAATCCTATTTCTCTATTAATGCGTACTAAGTCTAAATGGCACAATCATTGTACCGCTCGTTTTAGTGTGCTTGCTTTCCAGCCATAAAAGTTCTAGTTCAATCCATTGTACCAGCTATGTTGAATATTTTTCATTTTATTATTTCTCGTCATGATGGGGACTGTACCAACACTTACTTGAAACTTATGTAGATTCAAAATAGAACATACCTAACACCAAAATTGAAATGACACCCATTTGCAGGAAATATGAATACACTCATAATAGTTCATGTTAACTTGTAGTATTCCATTAAAGCATTTCTCAATCTTTGTGGTGTGGTTACTATCAATCTTTTCCAGATAAACATTAACTTAATGTATATTACCACAAAATATTAAATATAAGTAAAAAAGTTTGTAAACAGAACGCTGCAGCCTAGCTGTTGCGCACCTAATCCTACATTTCCCCACTCCCTTCTCCGCGACGATGATGTTTTGCAGTGTTGCAATCTGCAGGGAGCGGAATGGTCTGAGGATTTTCTACAACATTTGAGTGTAAATGCTGTATATTGACTGTGCCAGTTCGTACCAATGAAAAAATAATAAC